>NC_080042.1:18533178-18632343 GCF_012489685.1 Lotus japonicus | reverse complement strand
ATGTGCTGATGATCGAGTCACTCTGGCAGGAGGTTCAGTCCTTCTGACCACTGCAGCAGCTGGTTCCACCCGAGTAGGCTTCACCACAATTCTGACTTCTTCTGCTTCTTCTTTGGACCATCCTCACTATCATCACCATCATCATCATCAGGCTTGCTCTTCGCTTCTTGACCAGAGGGACATCAGATTCCTCAGAGGATTCCTCCAGAACCATCTTCCTCTTGGTTTTCTTCTTGGGAGGAGAAGGAAACTCTGGAGCTGGTGGAAGTCTGCTGACGAAATCATCAAGGTCAATCTCGAATCCTTGAGCCCTGAGGTCTTCAACATAGCATCTGATGGCTTCAGGATGTCTGCTTGAGTCCACAGAGGGTAGTCATTCAGAGGCATTCTTCTTCCTCTGATCTCAGAAGATGTGTCTTCATGAGCAGGAGCAATCTTCTTCTGGATTAAGCCCATTTCTTCAGAGAGTTGGCAGTGAAGACATCACTGACAATTGTGCTCAAGTCCTCTGTGCAACCAGCTGATCAAATCTTGCACCAAGTTGCTTTCAATGAGAAAGTCTGAGAGCAGCCTCCCAAAAGGGATATATTTGATTGCAGACTTGATGGAGGCGGTGGTGCGAGACTTCCGGATGCATTCCTTCAAATAGGAGAACAGGAAGTAGGGAAGGCAGATCTTCTCCTTGTCTTGAATGAAAGAACAGCATCGCTTCTGATTGAAGTTGATGTATCTGGAGAACTGCCCTTTGGTCGTTGATTGATGCAGTTGAGCAAGATCTTGTGCCAGATTCTCAGTTTGGGGTGAAGATCCATCACTTTGTAACTCGTCTTGCCCGGTTTGAAGGTGGTGTACAGGGCCTTGTTGACGATGTCCTTGGTTCTGGGTTTCAGCTTCGATTCCGTCAGTGGAACCGATACCCATGAGCAGTTTCTGCACCTAGCAGATTCACGAAGGACTTCTCCGTGATGATGATCTTCCTGCCAAGATGTAAGAAACACCTGAGTGTCATCACAGTCAGCGTGCTTCCCAGAATTCCTTTACTATTTCTCAAACACCGGTCCTCGAAGTCGATTGAAGTAGTTTCCCCAACTTGAGCTTGGACTTCAGGACGAAGATCAAACCCATTTGCAGCCAAGTTATCGAGGTTGAATCTCCATTCTGCCAGGACTTGGAGTTCCTCAGGAGGAAAGACACAGTGAACGGCACAGCCCCGTTTCTGCAATAGGAACAATCTCCTCTTGAGCTTGAGCTTGTTCTTGTGCTGGGTTCTCAGAGCCCCGTTGACCCGTTGCCAAACCGACTACCATATGAGGGAACTGAGGTGCATCTGCAGTAGATCTTCTGGTTTGTCTCACCATTTTGAAGAGGTTGAAGGTTTGAGGTAGAAGATGAAGTTTGAAGGATGAAGAGAGATCGAGAGAGAAATCACGAAGGAGGCGGTTTTGAAAAGCAGAGATTGCGAGAGTGAAAACCGGAAGTGAAGAGAACGTGTGTGTGTAGTGGGTTTTATCAAATAACCGTTGTTGATTCAAAAAACACTTTAAGATCAACGGTTGAAAATTAAAGATAGATAGTAACAGTAAAATACACAATCACACACAGAGATAAGCATATCTACACGCAATCACAACAGACTGTCACACGGGCACAAGGAACTATGCATCAGAAATTCTGACGCACGTGTTGTTGTCTCAGCTTCAGAGTCAGTACCAGTGGGCACACACACTCTGATTGAGTTACCTTCTGGACTAGACATCTTCTGATCAAGAAGTATCATAGTCAGAGGTTCTGATCCATCTTCACTCTGGACAAAAGTCCATGTTTAGATTTTTCAGAATAAAATTAAATCTATCTTCAGCTAAGGGCTTTGTAAAGATATCTGCCCATTGATGGTCAGTATCAACAAACTTCAGAAGAAGTACGCCCTTCTGCACATAATCTCTAATGAAGTGATACTTTACCTCAATGTGCTTTGCCCTTGAATGCAAGATAGGATTCTTGCTCAACGAAATTGCAGCAGTGTTATCACAATAGATTGGGATATTGCTCTCAAGGATCTGATAATCCTCCAGCTGATGTTTCATCCAGAGCATCTGAGTGCTGCATATTGCTGCTGAGATATATTCTGCCTCTGCAGTTGATAGAGCAATGGTTGATTGCCTCTTGCTTGCCCATGAGACTAGATTGCTTCCCAGAAATTGACAATTTCCAGAAGTACTTTTTCTCTCTGTTCTATCTCCAGCATAATCAGCATCACAATAACCTGAAAGCTTATACTCTGATGTTTTCTTATACATCAAGCCAAGGTTAGTGGTGCCTTTCAGATACCTTAGGATCCTCTTAACAGCAGTTAAGTGGGTTTCCCTTGGATCTGATTGGAAACGAGCACATAAGTGAACACTAAATAATATGTCTGGCCTAGATGCAGTTAAGTACAGAAGTGAACCTATCATGCCACGATAGAGCTTCTGACATACTTTACCACTTATATCTTCTTTTTCCAGAATGCATGTTGGATGCATTGGAGTCTTGGCCACTGTAGATTCCAGCATATTGAACTTCTTCAGAAGTTCTTTAGTGTACTTGCTCTGATGGATATATGTCCTTCTGGTGTTTGATTAACTTGTATTCCCAGAAAGTACTTTAATTCTCCCATCATACTCATCTCAAATTCAGCCTGCATCATCTCAGAAAATTCTTTGCATAGAGATTGATTAGCAGAACCAAATATAATATCATCAACATAAATTTGCACAATTAAGATATCATCTTTATAAGTCTTGCAAAAGAGAGTTGTATCTACTTTACCCCTTACAAACTCATTCTCCAGAAGGAATGAGCTAAGTCTCTCATACCATGCTCTGGGAGCTTGCTTCAGACCGTAGAGTGATTTCTTCAATTTGAACACATGGTCTGGTTTCTTTTCATCTTTCAAAACCTGGGTTGATGAACATAGACTTCCTCTGAGATATAACCTTTAGGAAGGCACTCTTTACGTCCATCTTGATGTAGAACTATTTGTGATTTACTGAGAAAGAAATCAATAGTCTGATTGCTTCCAGTCTTGCTACTGGAGCAAATGTTCAGTGTAGTCTAATTCCTTCCTGCTGCTGTAGCCTTGAGCAACTAGCCTTGCCTTGTTTCTGACTACATCTCCTTTCTCATTTAGCTTGTTTCTGAATACCCATTCGTTCCAATAACATGGACATTCTCAGCTTCTTACTAAGCTCCAAACATCGTTCTTGGAGAATTGATTCAATTCTTCTTCCATGGCCAGAATCCAATCCTTGTCCTGAAGAGCTTCATCTATGGACTTGGGTTCAATTAAGGACACCAATCCTTTCAGACTCAGCAAGGTCTCTTCAGAGGGTCTGAAGGCAGATCTGGTTCTGACTGGTTCATCTTTGTTTGCCCAGAATCAATTCCTTAGGATGAGCTGCAGTGATTCTGCTCTTCTTCAGGAGTTTGTGAGTTGGAGGGACCAGCTTCTTCCTCTGGTTCATCTTCCTCTGGCTCAACTTCCTCTGGAGCTTTGCCTTTGTCAGAAACATTAATGCTTAAATCTGCAAACTTTTCAACTAGCTTTGACTGGTCAGAGTCAAGCTTATCATCAAATCTAACATGAATAGATTCTCAATAGTCTTAGCATCAGTATTATAAAATCTAAAACCTTTAGATCTATCAGAATAACCAATAATAGACACTTAGAAGATTAGCATCAAATTTATGCAATCTATCCTTAGTATTGAGAACATAAACAAACACAGCCAAAAGGATGAAAATAAGAAATGTTGGGTTTTATGTTCTTCCACAATTCATAAGGAGTCTTATTCAGAATTGGTCTCACAGAGATTCTGTTCTGAATGTAACATGCTGTATTTACTGCCTCTGCCCAAAAGTGCTTAGCCATGCCAGTTTCTTGGAGCATGGTTCTAGCCATCTCCTGAAGAGTTCTGTTCTTCCTCTCAACAACACCATTTTGTTGAGGAGTTCTGGGACAAGAGAAATCATGTGCAATTCCATAGGAATCAAACAGACTCTCAAACTTGTCATTCTCAAACTCTCCACCATGGTCACTTCTGACACGCACAATCTACAAGCCTTCTCGTTTTGCACTTGAGCAATGAAGGTAGAGAACACAGCATGAGACTCATCCTTGCGGGTTAGAAACTTTACCCATGTCCAGCGGCTATAGTCATCAACGATAACCATCCCATATCTCTTGCCACCTATAGACTCAGTTTTCACTGGTCCAAACAGGTCGATATGCAGAAGTTCTAACGGCCTTGAGGTTGAGACAACATTCTTTGCCTTGAAAGGGACTTTTGTGAATTTGCCTTTCTGACATGCTTCACAAAAGAGCGTCTGAAGCGAACTTCAGATTGGGTAAGCCCCTGACAAGGTTTAGCTTGCTCAGCTGAGAAATCTTTCTCATACTGGCATGCCCTAACCGTCTATGCCATACCCACTGCTCTTCATTAACAGACAGAAGGCACTTCACATTCTGAGCCTCCAACTCAGATAATCTGATCTTATAAATGTTGTTCTTCCTCTTGCTGTTAAAACAGAACAGAGCCATCGATCTGACTTACAGCCCGGCAGGACTTTTGATTGAATATAACATCATAACCCTTGTCAGCTAATTGACTTATAGACAATAAGTTATGTGTTAAGCCGTCTACCAATAAAACATTATCAATGCATGGACTACTATCTACACAAATAGTACCAGTACCAATAATTTTACCCTTTTCATTTCCTCCGAAGCCAACTTCGCCTCCAGGGCTTAAGTTTCAGCTCTCGGAACATACGCTTTTCTCCCGTCATGTGACGCGAGCATCCACTGTCCAGATACCATGATTGGTGTTCAGTGGAGCTATCAAGGATATCTGCAACATAGATAATTCTGTCCTTAGGTTACCCACTTTCTGGGTCCCTCTTTTGTTAGTTACCCAAAGTTCTGATCACCTTGGGTGTCTCAACATGATATTTTAAAGGATATTGCATGAAATTTAGTCATAGAGAAAGATCCCTTTTTAAGAGGGTTTTTAGCAACTTCAGCAGGTACAGGATCAGGCAATATGGTACCAGAGGGAACAAAGCATTCATACAAGGATTTAGCTTTAGACACAGAAGGCTCATTTCTAATTGGTTTAGAATAGCCAATGCCATGCATTCCATTTCTGCTTACACCATAGATCATTGAAGCCATTAAGCTTCTATCTACGCTTTAGCCAGGAATCTTTGAAAAGATTTTTCATACTTAGATTCATGCTTACTATCAGAGGCATCGCAGGCAATAACTTCTTCTAACTTTGCAATTTGATTCTTAAGCACAGAGTTAGAATTAACTAAAGCATGGTTATCATTTTTCAAATCAGATATGATTTTCTCATGTTCAGAAGGAGTTTTAGAAACAGCAGATAAGTTCTTTTTCAGCTTCTTATGCTTAGACAACAAGGAGTTATACTTATCCATGATATCAGACAAAGCATGTTTCAGTCAGAGTAGAGAAGGAAGCAAATACCTCATTTTCATCGTCAGAGTCTGGATCTCCTTCTGATTCTGAGTCAGAGTCAACAGCTTCCTTTGACTCTGTTCCTTGTCTTTGACAATAGCCATGAGTCCTTGGACTTCACCATCAGAGTCAACATCCTCTGACTCTGATTCATCGAATGTCACCATCAGACTCTTCTTGGTCTTGAAGTGCTTCTTTGGCTTCTTGTCCTTCTTCAATTTTGGACAGTCACTTTTGTAGTGCCCTGATTCTTTGCACTCAAAGCAAGTGACTTCCTTGATTGATGACTTCTTCTGACCTGAGGATTCAGACTTTCCTCTTGCCTTTCCAGAGCCTTTGAACTTGCTCTGCCTGTGCTT
This sequence comes from Lotus japonicus, assembly GCF_012489685.1. NCBI lineage: Eukaryota > Viridiplantae > Streptophyta > Magnoliopsida > Fabales > Fabaceae > Lotus > Lotus japonicus. Next base: position 18,626,466 of record NC_080042.1, on the reverse strand, counting down.
CCAGATGCGGTTGAGTCTCTTGGAGATCAGAGTCAGCTCATCTTCATCAGAATCTTCTGATGCTTCTTCAGATTCTTCTTCTTCAGCTTGAAGAGCCTTTGACTTCTCAACCTTAGCCTTTTCAGATTTGGATTTTGTAACACCCCCGATTTCCAGGTGTCACTTTAGTAACCAAAAATAGACTTTACGCTGAAAACAGGTAATTTTTTTGTTTGATACCTTTTAAATCAAGCAATAGAAAATAAAGACAAAACCCAACCAACAACACAAATATATACACATGTACAGCCTCAGCTGCACTCCCATGTCACGCGCACTCGCAGTGACTCCAAAGTAGTGTGCCCGTAGGCAAATAGTTACAGATCCAGAAGTGTGAGTGAAAAGGTTATAATTACAATCCACTGGGAGAAAGTCGGCCTCAAAATGGCCTAAGCAAAGACTCCTATAGTCCGACTGACTCACTGTGATCCCTCAATAAGAGAACCACACAAAAGCCATGCGTCGGGAACCTACCCCGTCCCAAAAGCAAAACGAATCAGAGCTCTACACAAATATGACGCCTGCCTAACTCTACCAACCCATAACTGCTCACACATCCGAGTCCTCGGCGAACTGAAGACGGCAAGTTGAAGCTCAGCTCCATGCGTCGTAGAACTTCTTTCGTCAGATGTTCACACTCGTCAGTCCGGTCCTCCATGACCCTTCCCCGGTACGTCGCTCGATGACCCACAACATCGATCACCCAAGCGGTGGGGGCATCCCGATCCACAAGCTCATATCTGATCCCCCCCCGAGGGAGAGACCATCGAACACCAGTCGGCCATCGACATCTGGCAGCAGGCCGACCGCCCAAACACAAACATACAAACAAAGCCAAGGCGCTAGGGTCAACTCACAGCAATAAGTAGATATACACTCAACATGTGATATGGGGTATAGATATATGTTGATATATATACATATAAACAATCCTAGCATGTTATGGCTCTAACATTGCTTCAATAAACAAACAGCACACAATCTCAGTCAGCATGAATGTATGCGTGAATGCACAATATGTATCCGGATTTGTGACGCGTTCCCGTTCGCCACAAGTGAAGCATTTTCACTATGGATGGACCATTCCCGTTATCCATCCTGGATGAAATCCATCCTGGATGAACCATTCCCGTTATTCATCCTTGGTGAACCATTCCCGTTATTCACCGAATGATGAACCATTCCCGTTATTCATCATTAATGCAAGGTGAACCATTCCCGTTATTCACCATGATATGCACAGGTGAACCATTCCCGTTATTCACCCGATTGAATGCAACGTGGTTAGCCAAACAACGAATCGTCCTTACCACGAAAGTGTTTAGCTCACAACCCAATCTCAACAAACCCATGAGTTAGTGTCGGTCAATACAACACAACTCGGAGTAAGTGTCGGTCAATACAACACAACTCCATCCACAGAATACACAAGGGTCTAGTGTCGGTCAATACAACACAGCCCAAACAACAAGAGCACTAGGTGTCGGTCAATACAACACGGCTCCACAACAATCCCCAAGAGTACTAGAGTACTCGGTGACTTTCAATCATCACCATAGCTCACCTTAGTGGCTTCCCCCAATTCCGATAACTCTCCAAACCCACAACAAAGTCGACTTTTCCCCGTCTTTCGTAAATATTTTCCCCTTCAGTTCTCCTATGCTTAAACGTTAATAAAAATTGTTTCAATTCGAATTAGTCAAGTTATGAGTTTATTTCTCAAAGTCTAAGTTTCCCAAGTCTTTAGTTTTTCAAAGCTCTATCATTCTAAGTTTTCAAAGATCAACCACCCAAAATACATTTCCCGGGGAAAGTCTAGGAATTCCAACGAATCCCAACAAATGGCTAAGTCTCAAACCCCACATTTGGACTTGCCTAGGGTTGTTCATCCAACCCGAGATATCAAAGATCACCAGATCAATGAACCTCCACTCCGAAGTTGCGTCAAAACGCTCAATCCAACAGAAGCACAACATCACAAGTTATGGAAAAGCATCATAACATCAACTCAACATCATAAACAACATCAGACAAAACATAAGTCGAATTTATCGACGCCTATCATGCAGTCATAGCTAATATATAGTAAGTTGCCCCTAACCTCGAGCTGATCCAGCTTCGCAAATCAAATCTCCTTCACAGGAATGCCTTGAAACTTCCAAAGTTCCTTCAACTGAACCTCGGAGGAAAAACAAAGCAGAATCCACACAAAATCGATTAGTTCGATCGCAATACAATACATAAACGATAGACAAAGCATCAAAGCTTCAGAATACGACAAACAGGTACGAAAGGACAAGTTTTCGAAAACGAAAAACTCCCCTCCCCTTAGGAAAAACCCACGGCCAAAAGGAGAAAAGGGCTTCGGCTCTTTTTCTTCGATCAAATCAGTTTACAAGGTAGTTTTAGGGTAAAACTAAGGCAAAGAAACTGTCAGAACAATTTTCGGACAATCGGGCCGAAATACGACTACGCAGGGGCATTTTGGTCCAAAATAAAGGCTCAAAACTTCAAAGTTATCAGTTCTGAAAACAAATTTGACAGCAACGATCCTCATGATATCCGTGACAACAAATCCTAAAGGCACGAAGTCATATTAAGTCTTTTCGACAATAAAGTTTCGAAATGTGAGACAAAAAGAGTTTTGAGTCAATTTTTCAGATCCTGGACAACTGAATCGCAATCAGAGTTTACTGACAGAGGTTTTAGACTCAGGGGAACATAAGGAACATAACCCAAGCGAGAAATCAGAGAAATCGGACAATTTTAGAAAAAAGCTCAAAACTTAGAGCACAGAAACGACTTCAGAAACTCAGCAGAAACAGAAATCAGAGGCAGGATTCATGATAGTTACCTCGATACCTAGAAGTAGGGACGAACTGCACGAAGATTGGTCAAGTTTTCGCGGAAATCCCCTCCCCCCTTGCTCCCCACGAAATCAGCCACAAATGGAAAGAAAATGAGAGGATTTTGCTTTTTCGCGCTATTTATAGGCGGGTGAAATCGCGGGAAAATGAAAATTTCGCGATTCCGATTTTTGCAGCACGATCACCGAGAAATTCTAAGAGAGATTCTGGCGTCGGAATTCCAGAACTCAAAACAAATATCTAGGATTTGGGAAAAACGATATCGAAAAACTCAAAAGCGGTGTCGGTTAATCTGCCCCGAAAAAACTACTTTTTGCTGTGATGCTCAAACGACAAAACTTCCAACTGAAGAAAGATTGGAAACGTCGAAACAAGTCTGGCAACGCGGACGGAATCTTCGTTAGAAGTCCCGAATAGAAAAAGTATTCATCCATTGCTCGAAAATAGGGTTTCGAAGCAAAGAAATTAGCGTCGGCGGACATCCGAAAAGTGAAACCTATCGTGCGTACAGTCCAGAGTTCCGAAATGAAACGCTGGTCGATGGAAAAATAAAAAGAATCTTTAAATTTTCCGAGAGTTCGAAATCTCACTCAAAACGTTGCTTTAAGAGCGAAATAGCCTATTCTGGACACGCTTGCCATAAGGCAGGTGTGCAGACGACTCGCACTAACTCCGAAAACAGCTACGCAACATTCCTCAAGCAATTCCTGAACTTTCTTCTTCATTAATCTTTCTCAAATGTCAAACTCCTGTCACGCTTACACTATTTCTACGTGTGAGTCGGAAACTTAACTTGTTCTGAAAATCCAGGTCTTACAATACTCCCCTCCAAAAAAGAAAGTTTCGTCCTCGAAACTCAGAGCTCTGCAAAAAGTTCGGAATACAGTTCCTTGATCTTATCTTCCAATTCCCATGTAGTAGTGCCTGTGTCATTGTTCCTCAAAATCTTTACTTAAGCAATCTGCCTTCCCCTTAACTGTTTCACTCTTCTATCCCCACTGCTAACTATCGGCGTCTCAAAAGACAAAACATCATTCAACCTCATGTCGTCTGACTCGATTACTTGCGTCGGACCTCTGCTTGAAATGATACCGGTTGGCATTCCGTGCAGTCGCACAACCTTAGCCACTTACTTCTTTACTTTCGGTCGTCCGGAATTCTTCTTAAACTCAGTGCCTCTCTGTCATCTCAAAGTAGATACTCAACTTGTCCTCGTGATCTTCATCTACAGTCCATCACTTGTTCGTTCGATAACTCTTAGACGAAACATTGCGTTGGAATCTAATAGTCCATTAAAACACCTCCAACTTCGTAACTATCTTTACAAACACCAAGTAATCAAACTTCTACTTAGTCACTATTCGAATTAAAACTCGACTTATGTCCTTATTCCTTGTCCTTCACTAATCTTATCCCCCTTCAACATCAATCTATCAACAACTTATAAGATAATCCTCCTCTTAATATCTAACAATCCATTATTATCGTCTTCTTCCTTAGAACTTCCCTCACTCAAACCTATTTACACTTACTGAAATCCCTAACACTTCGCATAAATCGAGACTTATCCTCTAGTAGATTACATCATAACTATACCTCAAGGGACTTAACTAGCCATCTTATCATCCGATCCTTCAACATTCTGAGATTTAACTCTATCGTAACCGCTAACACCACTAAATCTCGTATGTGTACATGAATCTCAGCTCACTAGGTCAACCTTAGCCCTAGGATTCTCATTCAACCTTAGTAAAATTCACTTGTTAACCGTAATATGCATCATCAAAATCCATAACAAAGTTTCATCCACTCTTAAGCTCTAAGAAACTTGTCCAAACATAACAACTTCAAGTATTCATCTTAACACCAACACCCTCCTTTTGGGACTCAACCACCATCTCGTCAATCAACTTCTTAATCTCCCAATCAAATTCTGACAAACTTTGAGTCCTTCACACCTTAGACAGACATTCATAGATTTAAAACCTAAACCTTCTCCAAGTTTGGTCCTCTAATGTCCTTTAATCCTTCAATACTTCTTAAATGAATATCCGTTTCTTAAAAACTATAACTCCTTCACTTACCCAAACGACCTGACCAGTGTCGTCATGCTTTCACATCCACAACTTATTATGCTAACATCATTCAAATCATATCACATGGCTCATTATGTCTGCAACCTCATGATCAACATCAATCGATCACCAACTTATAACCAACCTTATGACCCTACACAACCCAAGATTCATTTACTTCAAGATCACTCTTATATTATACCTCAATGGTCTTAACCCGAAACCCATCTCCAGGTCTTCATTCTTCTAAGATTCAACTCCTATTGTCACAGCTACAACTGTAAGATCTCTTACTCGTATGCGATTCTCGACTCTCAAGATTCAATCTTAACCCTAAGATTTCAATCCAACTTAGTAAATCTCACTTAGTAATCTCAGCATATTTCCTTGGAATCCATATCACCAACCTCAAGTATTCAACTTATGCTAAAACTTTCTTTCTCCAACTTAATCATTAATTCAACACTTTTCAAGCGAAAATTCATCTCTTAAGACTATAATGTCTCCACATATTAATCCAACGCTTAGCAAAACTTATTCCTCGAACTCGACTATAACAATCTAGTTCAGAGTTAATTCTTCTCAATCTCGCTACCATCAAACAATCATCTATAACCGGATATTAAATCCAACCTATCTAATCTCTAATAATCCCACGTCAGAAATCACATAACCTATGACTTCATAACTTCCGAGAAAATACTTAAAGATTTTCCAACATCAATTCTATTGGCTTAGTCTACCTCTACTTGGAGTAATCACACGAACTAACCAATCAATGTCTATACGAAAATCATCAACTTCCAAAGGTTCAAATCTTAATCTTGTACAATCAAATGCTTAACACGAACTTTCCTCCCAAATCCGACTAATCCTCAATCAATTCAAATTCATCTTACACATCCTTCTATCAAGGTCCATTATCAGCTGTGATTCCGAATATCACCCCCTCAATATTAGGTTGATCAGGCCTAATACATCGAAGGTGGAAATTTAGAAAAACCCACTGGAACAGTCAATGAGTTCCTATCCTCCAGTAGTCACAAATATCCTGATACTAAATCCTTTAATGATCCCGCTACGGAACTACACACCCTCAACATGACACGTATACTACCCATACGGAATCTCCCTAAGATTCGTTCTTCAACTACTAGCTTCCTCATAATCGCATCGGTGGAAGACTACTTTCTAGACTTAGTGAGCTATTCCCAACCTCGTGTAACTTCTATAGTTAAAACACGAGCAACTTCGAATAAGGTCCTACATCGTTCCCACGTTCTTCCTCGTTCAACTCCTCAGCTCTTGCCCTCCTTGGCATGAATCCTTTCCTCTGGAGCAAGTTGTTTTCCTTTCCCAACATTCCCTGATGATTCGCCCCTGAGTGCCTTGCAATCTTGGGAGAAATGTCCCGGCTGGTTGCAATTGAAGCATAGACTTTCTTTGGTCTTGCAGTTCACAGCTAGATGCCCCTCTCGGTTACACTTGAAGCATCTCCGTCCAATCACTGAGCATTTGTTAGCAAAATGCCCAAACTTTCTGCAACGAAAACATGTCACTCCTTTGTCACCAACTGGCTTCCCCCCCAGTATCAGCAGTCGTCGGTTTGTACTCTCTTGAGATAAGATTTCTTCCCTCGGAACGCTGATATGGTCCCCACTTATGGTAACTCTTCCTTCCGTTGTAGCCTTGGGAACCTGACCTCATTGGTCCCCCAGCTCCAATTCGGTTCATTCCTCTTTATTGATACATTGCTGTCGCCATCAGTCGTTGATGATGCTCACGTGTAGCCTCCGCCATCCGGTTAAGATCCACCATCCTCTATCCCATCGAACGTCCGATTAGTACTAACCATACGGTAGCACTAGACAAACCACTCAATCCGATTGAGTAGTAACGCAAGCAATTAGAGCGAAAATCGCTCTGCAGACAATCAATTTTCACTCTTTGCAGAGTCACACAACCTAGCACAGAAGACCTATTCCCCAAAGACTCCCAAAAGACTCGACTAAGCTCTGATACCACAATGTAACACCCCGATTTCCAGGTGTCACTTTAGTAACCAAAAATAGACTTTACGCTGAAAACAGGTAATTTTTTTGTTTGATACCTTTTAAATCAAGCAATAGAAAATAAAGACAAAACCCAACCAACACACAAATATATACACATGTACAGCCTCAGCTGCACTCCCATGTCACGCGCACTCGCAGTGACTCCAAAGTAGTGTGCCCGTAGGCAAATAGTTACAGATCCAGAAGTGTGAGTGAAAAGGTTATAATTACAATCCACTGGGAGAAAGTCGGCCTCAAAATGGCCTAAGCAAAGACTCCTATAGTCCGACTGACTCACTGTGATCCCTCAATAAGAGAACCACACAAAAGCCATGCGTCGGGAACCTACCCCGTCCCAAAAGCAAAACGAATCAGAGCTCTACACAAATATGACGCCTGCCTAACTCTACCAACCCATAACTGCTCACACATCCGAGTCCTCGGCGAACTGAAGACGGCAAGTTGAAGCTCAGCTCCATGCGTCGTAGAACTTCTTTCGTCAGATGTTCACACTCGTCAGTCCGGTCCTCCATGACCCTTCCCCGGTACGTCGCTCGATGACCCACAACATCGATCACCCAAGCGGTGGGGGCATCCCGATCCACAAGCTCATATCTGATCCCCCCCGAGGGAGAGACCATCGAACACCAGTCGGCCATCGACATCTGGCAGCAGGCCGACCGCCCAAACACAAACATACAAACAAAGCCAAGGCGCTAGGGTCAACTCACAGCAATAAGTAGATATACACTCAACATGTGATATGGGGTATAGATATATGTTGATATATATACATATAAACAATCCTAGCATGTTATGGCTCTAACATTGCTTCAATAAACAAACAGCACACAATCTCAGTCAGCATGAATGTATGCGTGAAATGCACAATATGTATCCGGATTTGTGACGCGTTCCCGTTCGCCACAAGTGAAGCATTTTCACTATGGATGGACCATTCCCGTTATCCATCCTGGATGAAATCCATCCTGGATGAACCATTCCCGTTATTCATCCTTGGTGAACCATTCCCGTTATTCACCGAATGATGAACCATTCCCGTTATTCATCATTAATGCAAGGTGAACCATTCCCGTTATTCACCATGATATGCACAGGTGAACCATTCCCGTTATTCACCCGATTGAATGCAACGTGGTTAGCCAAACAACGAATCGTCCTTACCACGAAAGTGTTTAGCTCACAACCCAATCTCAACAAACCCATGAGTTAGTGTCGGTCAATACAACACAACTCGGAGTAAGTGTCGGTCAATACAACACAACTCCATCCACAGAATACACAAGGGTCTAGTGTCGGTCAATACAACACAGCCCAAACAACAAGAGCACTAGGTGTCGGTCAATACAACACGGCTCCACAACAATCCCCAAGAGTACTAGAGTACTCGGTGACTTTCAATCATCACCATAGCTCACCTTAGTGGCTTCCCCCAATTCCGATAACTCTCCAAACCCACAACAAAGTCGACTTTTCCCCGTCTTTCGTAAATATTTTCCCCTTCAGTTCTCCTATGCTTAAACGTTAATAAAAATTGTTTCAATTCGAATTAGTCAAGTTATGAGTTTATTTCTCAAAGTCTAAGTTTCCCAAGTCTTTAGTTTTTCAAAGCTCTATCATTCTAAGTTTTCAAAGATCAACCACCCAAAATACATTTCCCGGGGAAAGTCTAGGAATTCCAACGAATCCCAACAAATGGCTAAGTCTCAAACCCCACATTTGGACTTGCCTAGGGTTGTTCATCCAACCCGAGATATCAAAGATCACCAGATCAATGAACCTCCACTCCGAAGTTGCGTCAAAACGCTCAATCCAACAGAAGCACAACATCACAAGTTATGGAAAAGCATCATAACATCAACTCAACATCATAAACAACATCAGACAAAACATAAGTCGAATTTATCGACGCCTATCATGCAGTCATAGCTAATATATAGTAAGTTGCCCTAACCTCGAGCTGATCCAGCTTCGCAAATCAAATCTCCTTCACAGGAATGCCTTGAAACTTCCAAAGTTCCTTCAACTGAACCTCGGAGGAAAAACAAAGCAGAATCCACACAAAATCGATTAGTTCGATCGCAATACAATACATAAACGATAGACAAAGCATCAAAGCTTCAGAATACGACAAACAGGTACGAAAGGACAAGTTTTCGAAAACGAAAAACTCCCCTCCCCTTAGGAAAAACCCACGGCCAAAAGGAGAAAAGGGCTTCGGCTCTTTTTCTTCGATCAAATCAGTTTACAAGGTAGTTTTAGGGTAAAACTAAGGCAAAGAAACTGTCAGAACAATTTTCGGACAATCGGGCCGAAATACGACTACGCAGGGGCATTTTGGTCCAAAATAAAGGCTCAAAACTTCAAAGTTATCAGTTCTGAAAACAAATTTGACAGCAACGATCCTCATGATATCCGTGACAACAAATCCTAAAGGCACGAAGTCATATTAAGTCTTTTCGACAATAAAGTTTCGAAATGTGAGACAAAAAGAGTTTTGAGTCAATTTTTCAGATCCTGGACAACTGAATCGCAATCAGAGTTTACTGACAGAGGTTTTAGACTCAGGGGAACATAAGGAACATAACCCAAGCGAGAAATCAGAGAAATCGGACAATTTTAGAAAAAGCTCAAAACTTAGAGCACAGAAACGACTTCAGAAACTCAGCAGAAACAGAAATCAGAGGCAGGATTCATGATAGTTACCTCGATACCTAGAAGTAGGGACGAACTGCACGAAGATTGGTCAAGTTTTCGCGGAAATCCCCTCCCCCCTTGCTCCCCACGAAATCAGCCACAAATGGAAAGAAAATGAGAGGATTTTGCTTTTTCGCGCTATTTATAGGCGGGTGAAATCGCGGGAAAATGAAAATTTCGCGATTCCGATTTTTGCAGCACGATCACCGAGAAATTCTAAGAGAGATTCTGGCGTCGGAATTCCAGAACTCAAAACAAATATCTAGGATTTGGGAAAAACGATATCGAAAAACTCAAAAGCGGTGTCGGTTAATCTGCCCCGAAAAACTACTTTTTGCTGTGATGCTCAAACGACAAAACTTCCAACTGAAGAAAGATTGGAAACGTCGAAACAAGTCTGGCAACGCGGACGGAATCTTCGTTAGAAGTCCCGAATAGAAAAAGTATTCATCCATTGCTCGAAAATAGGGTTTCGAAGCAAAGAAATTAGCGTCGGCGGACATCCGAAAAGTGAAACCTATCGTGCGTACAGTCCAGAGTTCCGAAATGAAACGCTGGTCGATGGAAAAATAAAAAGAATCTTTAAATTTTCCGAGAGTTCGAAATCTCACTCAAAACGTTGCTTTAAGAGCGAAATAGCCTATTCTGGACACGCTTGCCATAAGGCAGGTGTGCAGACGACTCGCACTAACTCCGAAAACAGCTACGCAACATTCCTCAAGCAATTCCTGAACTTTCTTCTTCATTAATCTTTCTCAAATGTCAAACTCCTGTCACGCTTACACTATTTCTACGTGTGAGTCGGAAACTTAACTTGTTCTGAAAATCCAGGTCTTACAGATTTCAAGGCTATGGACTTTTTCCTGAGATCTTGCATCTCTGAGCGCTTCAGCTCATGGCATTTCAAAATGCTGATGAGTTCTTCTAAACTCATATTCTCAACATCTCTCGTGAGCTCTATTGAAGTCACCAAAGGCATCCAACTTTCAGGAAGACACCTGATGACCCTTATGACGTGATCTTTTGTTGTGTAGCTCTTGTTGAGAGGACGTATGCCAGCTACAAGCAGTTGAAATCTGGAGAACATTTCTTCAATGGACTCATTTGGCTCCATGATGAAGGATTCATACTTTTGGATCAAAGACAATGCCTTTGATTCTTTGACTTTCTTGTTTCCTTCATGAGACATCTTCAGAGAATCAAAAATGCCTTTAGCAAACTCACGATCTGTAATCTTCTGGTACTCCTCATAGGAGATAGCACTTAGAAGAATTGCTCTTGCTTTATGATGTTGTGAGTACAGCTTCTTTTGATCTGCAGACATCTCTGACCTTGGGATCTTCTTGCCATCTGCATCAACTGGACGCTCGTAGCCATCCACAATAATATCCCAGAGATCTGCATCGAAACCCAGAAAGAAACTTTCCAGTCTATCTTTCCAATATTCGAACCTTTGACCGTCGAACATAGGAGGCTTTGCGTTGTAACCATCTCTTTGAGTTTCACTGGTGGTGGCAGCCATTGTTTTTCACACCGGCCCGGATCACTGAACACTGTTAGGTGTGGTAATCAGAACTTGCGCTCTGATACCAATTGAAGGTATGAAAAACGGTAGAAAGGGGGGTTTGAATAACGTTTTCAGTACAAAAACTACCACCTTAAAGATTTTAACAAATCTTTTCGAGAACTAAGTGCAAAAGATAGAGATAGAAAAGCACACAAGGATTTTATCCTGGTTCACTTGATAAATCACTCAAGCTACTCCAGTCCACCCGTTAAGGTGATTTCTTCCTTCTTAGAATGAAGGCAATCCACTAATCAGGTAAGAGTTACAACTGCACTTGAAACCTACAAGTGACTAACAATTACACTGACTTAGCTCACACTAAGATTCACTCTCTTAGTCTTCTCTAGGATCCGATCAACCTTGATCTCCTAAAGGAAAATCAAACAACTGTTTGAGGTTGGTGTTTACAAGGGTTTGCTTCTGAATAAGCTGAGTGTAAACTAAATAAATTACAAGATGAAAGAAAGCTTAGAATATGTCTTGCGCGTGTATTGCTTCAACTTAGTTTCTTCTAGCCACTTCTTTCAATCTTCAGCCTCTATATATACTCCAAGGATTAGGGTTGAGCGTTGCATGGGAAATGCTACCGTTGGAGGGCAGTTCTGGAAAATCCAGCTTCTGCTGTGGCTGAGAACGTTAGGTAGGTCGTCAGGAAGGTACACTGCTTTTGTACTTGGATAGCGACTTGACCTTTTAACCTAGGAGACTTCTGATCAGAGGAATACTTCATATTGGAACTTGTGAAGCCGGTTGATCAGAGTCAGAGGGAAAGCACAGATCCTCTGACCATTGTATCTTCTGATTCTGAACTCAGAGGGAAGAACATGGCCTTCAGAGTTTCTTGCTTCTGGACTTCAGAGTTTCCACTATTCAGCTTCTGGATCTTCAGAGTCTTCTACACCATCGGAACATCTGAACCTTCAGTGTTTCTTGGTTGTCAGAACTTCTGGATCATCAGAGCTTCTAGCGACTGAGTCCTCATCAGAGTTTGTCTGGCTTCAGATCTTCTGAAGCTTTTCCACTGTTCATACTGAACATGGTGAATGCGAAAGCGTTGCTTGGGTTACCCTTTATACACAGTGCTTCTGATTTGTGTGAAATTGAGTCAGGGTCAGAGCCTGTAAATATCACACTCAGAAAAACACGTTAGAGTACCACAATTGTTCATATAAAAAGGTTAACTTGTAATCATCAAAACATAGAGTTGTACTACTAGATCAAAACTTGATCTTACAGAATATTCCACACGCGTACACCCATTTCTCTTGATGATTTCAATCTTTCTTCCGAAGGAAGTTTTCCATTCCGACATTCGATGCAAAAAGCAACTTATCGGGTAAAATAGTTTTATACCGACTATGCTTTAGTTGCCAAAAATACAAGGAGACCTCTTTATAGTTTTGGAACTCTTTTGCAAAAACATATCTATTAATTCATGGAGAATGAAGTCGGAAAAATCAGATTCGCGAAACTTTCATTTTCCCGCGAATTTCCAACCTTTATATATAGCAAAGAAAGGAAGAAAAACACAAATTCTCCTCCATTTTCTCTCCCAAAACTGCGGCCAAGAACAAGGAAGAAGGAAGAAGAGTTTTTCTTCATCGTTTGCTTGATCTTCGATCAATCAGTTGCTACTTCAAGGCTTCGAGGTATAGTCGCTAATCCTTACCTCTGATCGCTTTTTCCATAGCTTTTCTGTAGAGTTTTCTGAGCGGATAGTTTATGGGTTTTTGCAAAACTATCCTGAATCTTTCATTTCTGATTCTAAACCTCTTCCTTATGCGCCCAAGATCACTTCTGCCGGGTTAGATTTTCCGTTATGTCGCCGGAATTCCGCCGGAATCAATTTGAGCCTAAAATACCCATTTTTGGAGTTTTTGGTGTAAAGCTTCAACCTTTAGGCTGAAAACTATCGCCTTAGCTTAGTGCTAGTAGGATTAGTTGTCATAAACGTCGTTGGTGACGTCCCTGCAAAATTTTATTTTTGGGATTTCAGTTTTGAAAAATCCTAAGTTAAAAATCATGACCAAAATACCCCTGCGACAGTTTTTGATCCGATAATTTTTCCGAGTTCAGAATACCCTTAGTTACGGCTAATGATAGTATAGGAACCAAGTTTGATCGAAGAAAAATCGAGTCTCCTAATTACCTAAAGTGGCCGAACCTATTAAAGGGGGAGGAGGAAATTTCCTTTTCTGAAAACTTGTCTTTTCGCGCTAGATTATCGTACCTTAGAGTATAGATTACTTCGAGTAACCTTAGTAAGTATCGATAGCTTAGTTTTCGATAGATTCTGATAGTATTTCTGTGGTTTTGCTCTAAAGGTGATTTTGAGGAATTCCCAGAGGAGCAAGCCTTTGATTGTGAACAAGTGTTAGGAGATCGTCCTGGAGAATCTACAGGTGAGGGCTTCTCACTGAATCTCTAGTTAATGCTTAGGGTCGATGTTTCGACATTGTTTACTGTTTATGCACTGGAATTGTGTGTGATTGGAAAATGTTTTCTGAGGCTTCGGCTGACAATGTAGATGATTCATCTACTGAATGTTTTTGAGATTGTCTTACATGCTATGTGCTATGTGGGTAATCTAGGATGTGTGGTGCATGCTTTATATGCTAAGTGCTAAGTGTTTATGATGCGATTTATGGATATATGACATGTTGTTGATTGTGATGATTTAAATATGCTTTGCACTAGAAACTGAGATTCTGAATGGTGAGGATAGCGGGCAGGTCATGCCGATTTTATTTTGAGAGTTTTGGAGGAAGCTTGATAGGACAAATGAGATTCGGGCCTTGTTATGATGTTTATGGATCGAGCCATTCTCTGGAGTCACTTGGGGATTTGGAGATCCCGAGAACTTATAGGATTTGCGATAAGACTAAAAGGATATTATTTTGAAAAGAAAACTCATAAGACATTAAACAACCTCTAAATCTTTAAGTAATGGCGTTAACCTCGAAAGGAAGCTTTGGATGCAAATCTTAGTTGTGGAAAGCGAGAAGTGTCGTCGGATCCCAAGTAATGAGAATGTTAAGAAGTTGTGAGTATGTTGATACTCCTGTGCTCTGGGAGCAGTTGGTTTAGCCATCCAAGAGATGAGCCGAGAAGCTTCACTGAGGCGTGAGACCTTGTGAATGCGGGATACTCCACTGAGGCGTGAGACCTTGTGGAAAGCATGGATCTTCACTGAGGCGTGAGACCTTGTGATGAGCATGAAACCTCACTGAAGCGTGAGACTTCGTGCAAGTGTGTAAATTCACTGAGGCGTGAGACCTTGTGAAAGCATAAAACTTCACTGAAGCGTGAGACTTTGTGAATGTGTGAGACTCCACTGAAGCGGGAGACTTCGTGAGAGCATTGATGACTCGAAGAGTTATCGTGAGTGGTTGCACTCATTTTATGATTATTGTATTTTGTCGCAGAATCGACTTTTACCTTAGGGTAAGCTTTTAGAGACATTAATTTACCTAGAACACGTGGCGACGTGTCGAGTGAGGTCGGAGACGTTGTTTGGTTAATCATATTGCATTCATGCATACATAGGAGGTTAATACACGGCGTGATACCGGACCTCGGAGAATTCCAAATGTTGTCGGTTTCCAAAATGGTCATAAGACCCGGAATGCCGTGTAAGAGCGTTTATAGACGTCTCTTGTAGCAGACCGAAATGGCAGACCTACGGGTTTACTGCTGATCTGGCTACCTTTGTGTGGTGTAAGAGGCACGCGGGCCGAAATGGTTCCACCGTGGCTGGTGTTAGGGCTGATCCGTTTGATGTCCATCCCTTTCCGGAATGCATGTGGTTAACTGGGTTAACCTGCATATCATTTCATGCCACATGCATACTGACTTAGTGATGAGTGTGTTTGATACTTGTTAGTTCTACTTGATGCATGTTAACTGTGTTTACTGTCGTTATATTCTTTGTGGAATAATGCAACCCTAGGATGTTATCCCTAGTTATAAGCCTAAGTGGCTAATCTTTTAATGGTATCTATTGGTGGTATTATTTATATAATTCTTTGGAGTTGACCCTCGCGTCTTCTGTGTGTGCTTTGGCGAACAAACGCCCTTTGTCAGATGTCTTTGGCGGGCTGATTCATGATGGTTCATCCTTCGGGAGGAACTAGGGTTGAGATGCAGGAACTGGAGCGTATCGCGGTTGCGAGAGGAGGACGGATGGTGTATGTAGACTAGGTCGTTCTGGATTTCGAATTCGGACGACGATCATGCTAGCATGTAGGATTGAGTGTTAGTGTGAGCTCCTCGAGATGGGATTAGTGTAGGAGTAGAGTCCTAGCTCTGAACATCATTTGTTCCTTTGGGAACAGGGTAGTTTCCCACCTATAGCTTTTTGTGTGGTTTCTTTACGGGAATCACAGGGAGTTGGTTGGACTTAGGAGGTCTTGTTTTAGGCCATCTGGGCTGACTTATTCTCAGTTTTGAGGGGTGGTGTTGCGGACACTTCACCTTTTTATTTGGTTTGTACATATTGCCTACGGGCGTTACAGTTTTCTTTCCGTCACTGGAGGTTACTCGTGACGAGGTTGTTACTTACAGCGGGGGCTGTTTATATATTGTATATTAGTTTTATTGCTTTTCGCTTTTAGGTTTTATTTAATTCAGTCTTGTCTTAGTTACTATAAAAAAAAAATATTTCACGTTTTTCCGCATTAAGTTTACTTTTGGTTACTAAAGTGACGCCACCGAAATCGGGGTGTTACAGCTTGAAGCATTTACAATTTTGTTGGGCCAAACAAAGGAGATAAGATGGTTTAAAAGACCGAGGATTATCTACATTGGGCTAAAAAGGAAACCACAATGAAATGAGTTTGACATTATATCTTTTACTAAAAACCTTAAGGCATTAGGTGTATGAGTCATCTCACTCACAAACCGCTTAAAGTTATTTTTTATCTTTCAATATGGGACTTACTCACACTTGATACCACAACAAATTTGTCATCAAAACAATAAAAGCTACTAAGATATAATTCTTATAATCCATTAGAAGAGTCTTCATAATTACTAATTTAATTGGACTTTTACTCGACTAATCATTGTTCAATTCATAATTGTTCAATTCATCAAATACCTATTCTTATAGTGAAAAATGTTTCCCTCTATTGTTTGATTTTCTTTCACTAATATTGTAGTCTTTTCGTCCTTTTTATAGGACATAATACAAAAAAATTCGCTTATTAAAAAAACACTAAATGTGTCCAATTAGTGTATTAGTTTTAAAAAATGCATACATTCTTCCATATTTACCCTTTGTCATTTCATCCATTATATTTCATTATACCTATTGATTTCCACCAATAAATGGATTCACTCACCATCGATATACCAAAATCCATAAATAGTTGGATGAGTAGTAATTAATGATAGGTGGTATTTAAAATTTTGAAATTGAAAACACACAATTAATGTAAGGGGTATGTATGAAAAAGTACAATACTTTTTGCTAGATTATTGTAAAATCCATATATTTTTTGTTTTTGAAAAATAAATGATTATATATAATTATCCACAAAAAAACCCCTAAGGACAGACCCTTAGGGGGCGCGAGAGACCCCAATAAGAAGAGGCACCCGACGAACAAAAGAAACCCCTCTAAGCCGGAAAAATCTCAACCCGAAACAAAAGCAAAAACAAAGCCCGAGAGAAACAAACGAAAAATCAAGTCTCGAAATGATTCTTATACACCTTTTCCAAACCCCGAATAGCATCAATATCATTTCCCTCAAACTCTAACCCCAAGATTTTGCCAATAATTCTACTTTATATATCCTTCCTTCTCTTTTTTTTAATAAATTTTATAATACTCGAACGTTCGATTCTTTTAGTCTTAATTTTTATTTCCTAATGGAAACAAGGAAATCTTTGATTTCATGTTTGAATTGAGATACTGATGCAAGTTCTTCGCTTCTAAATATTCATATTTGTATTTCAAAAAAAAATCATATTTGAATTTCATCCGATGTTGAAATATCTCATGGACTTGCCTAGACCCGGGTTATTTGTGCTGTGTTTTCAACCTTATCCACAAGACTTGAGAGAGAATATAACTATAGTGGGTCTTAATTGTCTTAATTGATGATTCGTCATCATATTTAAAGCTTCTGTTTTTTACCCCGAAAAAAAAGCTTGTATTTGTTTCATTTATTTTCTTTCGAATGGGTGCAATGTATCCCCCTTAAATGCTTACCTTATTTTCGTGGTAAATTAACCTGAAAGTAAGCCCATTGAGTTGTATGATATTCAATTAACCCTATGAGGAGTTAGAACTAGTTCCATTTGACCAAAAAAAAAATTAGAACTAGTTCCGTAATATTAGATCCTGAGATTAATTATTACTCTTTACCCCTCTATTCTATTCTAAAATGGTTACTGTTTAAGGCAACACACAGTTTAAAAATTCATTAATTGATTTTAAATTTGATTAAAATACCCCTACTTAAAGTTGAGTTATATTAAAGAAAGAGAATGATGGTTATTGGTTAAGTGATTAAGAAGAATTGTAATAGGTAAAAATTAGATGAAGGTGGTATGTGAGATATATAATATTAAATGAAGGTGGTATATGGAAGAATATGTGAAATTTTTTACTCAATTCAATGCACCAATTTGATTATTTATAGATAATAATTAAATAGGTTAATGGTTAAATTAATCTCTGAGTTTGTAAGCGAGTTCATTTTTAGTACCTCTGATGAAAAATTACGTTTAGTGGTAGTCATTTTTACAATTACTAGCGGTTTTTTACTGTCATTAAACGTAATTTTTCCTTAGAGAGACTAAAATCAAACTCGCTTACAAATTCATACACTACTTTAACTATTAACCTTAATTGAATATCATTTTATAAAATTCTAAATTCACTAATCTTAAATATAATTAATCCATTAGGCTTGGGTAATGGTGATTTTGACAATTCCTAAAAACAATTGTATTTTTATTTCAATTTTTGCCTTCCCCCCTCTTTTTCGAATTTCCCCCTCTATTACATTAGGGAAAATCCATTCTGGATTCCATGAATTTGCATGTTTTAATGAATAAATGGAAATACTCCCCCGTTCCTAATTATAAGACTTAATTTTATATTTTTCATGTTCCTAAATATAAGACATTTTACAATAATCAAGCAAAAAATATTGTACTCTTCCATATATACCCCTATACTTTAATTGTGTGTTTTCATTTCAAAATTTTAATTACCACCTACAATTAATGCAATGATTACTAGTAAGAGAAAATGACAAAGGGTAAATATGGAAGAATGTATGCATTTTTTAAAAACTAATTAGACACATTTATTGCTTCCTTAATAAGCGCAATTTTTTGTATAAAGTCTTAAAATGAGGAACAGATGGAGTAATATTTTACCCATTTATAGACATGTTATTTGATGTTTGGACTCAACTGCTAATAATCTATATAAACCAATTATTTGAATATTCATTTCACTTTTTGTGCTATTTTTTAAGGTGATTATGTTACAAGCGAAGTCCTATTCATGGAGTCCTAGTCATTGGGAGAAATTGTAGGAATTATAGCTGACCAATCTATTGGAGAACCAAGTACTCAATTAACATTAAGAACTTTTCATACTGGCGGATTCTTCACGGGTAATCCGCCAAATCTGTGCGACTGCCCTCGAATGGAACAATAAATTCAATGAGAATTCGGCTTATCTACACGTCTACGTCATGGACATCCTGCCTTTTATGTATATAGACCTATATGCAACTATTGAAATATTTCAGAGGTTTTTCCTCGACTTTTTATATTAAATTTAAGTAAAATAGAAATGATTTGAAGCACTTTACACTATTTTGAAAACTTAAGGACTCAATTGTATGGATATGTACGAGTCTCTATATTTAGGGCATTCCACTTATAGCGAAGTAAGTTATTAAACGAAATTTAGGAAAGTTAAGAGAAATAAAATAAGAATGAAAGCTTATCTACGAGAAAAATGATGAACCAAATTCTCACTAATAAGACGGTGGCTAATGTGAACCTTGTCCACCATGGTCTCTAGTGCGCAATTCATGGACCAATAAATTTTAATTTGGGAGAAAAGGTATGTGACCTTTGATATAATGATAAAATATTTTAAACGGTTCAGATTTAATATTAATAATAAATATTAATTATCAATATAAAGGATAAAATAAAAAATAAAAATATATAGACAATAATAACTCTGTACACTTCCACAATATCATGACCTTCGAAGGTGAGTTGTCACTGGAAAAATTCATGGTCGCCATTGGGGAACTACATGCCTGTCGCACCATCACTAGTGCTCCCCTACACACTTCCCTCTTCCTCATAAAAGAAGCTTCGAAATCCCCCACCATGAATGCAGGAAATAGAAAAGGAGAAATTTTAATGCACCATGGAGACCCTATGTCTTCCTTTTCGATCTCCCCCCGGATCTCCGTAGCGAGTTCCTCTACAACTCCCTCTACCTCCTCATCTTGGATGGGGTTGCAAACCTCTAATTCCACCCCGAAGTGCTACATCTTCCACCACAAAGGGCTTTCTCGTGTGCGCCTGATTGTAGATCTAAAAACACCTTCTCATGATTGAAGATTTGAAATGTTATTCGTTGTTGAGGCCAAACACCTTAGCACGATTTTTAGGCTAACAATGTCAAAGTTCTTTTTTATGCATGCGATTTTGTAGAAATGGGAAGCATGAAACAAAACAAAGGTATTAGAGACTCACTGAAAACTAGAACTAACTTGAAAAACACGCTAGATAATAAAGTCATAACACAAACGGGGACGATGGAGGCGGCAGAGAGAAAGGAACGACAAAGACGAAATTTCCAACAGTGAAGTGAAAATTAGGTTTGTGATCTAGTGCAGAACAACCTTAACCCCATTAATAAGCATATTTGGAAGCATCCTACCATTGTTTTTTAGATACTTTTTCCAAATAAGCTTGAAACCTTTGTTGTTTTTCATATCCCCACCTAGGGGAGAGTGGCCATGGCGATTTAACGGCTTTTCAGATGGTCGTTCTTGTGTCTTATTTTTCCCTTTTCCCCATTTTAAAGTTGCATGTGAATTAGAAGAACCCTTAATTAAACGATCTTGTTGTACGCAAAATCCTTTTGCCATGTTTTTTGAGGGGTGGCCATGGCGACAACTCCGCTTCGACGACCAAAAACTAGGAGAGAGAGAGATCAAATGGGAATAAGGGTTGAGATTGAAGAAAATAATATTTTAAAAAATTGGAGGTTACGTAATTTATAATTGTTTAAGTTTTACCTAGTGGTGCACCATGTACTACTTTTTTAGTTGGTCCATACAAGCTTTGGCAACCTATAAACCCTTTTCATTGGAGATTCTTAATAGTATTAATTATTTTATTTAGTATTGTCCTCTCTTAATTTCCTACGTGTTAGGGTTTTGTTCATTTAACTAAAAAAAATATAAATTGAACAACAATAATCAAATTTGTACAAAAAAAATAATGAAGGCAAAGTTTTAGATAAAATTTAAGGAAAAAGAAATTTGAAAGAATTGGATATAAAATGAAAACTTACCTAGAATTAAATAATAATAATAATAATAATAATAATAATAATGCAAAAATGCCTATATTTTAAAAGGGGTAGAGATTGATCGAGATTCAAATATTAAACACAAAACCATATTTGGTCCATCTACATATGTAAATTAATTAATTAATGATTAATCAATTCATATATTTTCTTATGTTGCAAATCAATTCAAATCATTTAAATTGATATTTTCCCTGTGTATATAACTTAACTTTTTACACAAATTCTATTAGTAAATTAAAAGTTAAAAATTATATATGTTGACAAAATAATTAAAGTAAATTTTTATGCTCCTAATAAACATTGGTTCTTTTCTATAAAATCATTCTAGAAGAGATTATGGCAAGTTCAATAAGCAATGCACAATTAGGCAAAAACATGTGAGAAAATCATGGGTTGATATAAACGATGCCGTGTGGCGCTTTATTTTCCCAACACAACATTTCGTCATGTGCAATATGAAGTCACTTCAACTATAAGAGTTATCTTCCTCCCCTTCTTTGTAGTAGCAGCCAACTACTTTCAATTCTTCTCTCAGAGGATTCCATTTTGTCAAGGTTTCTCTCTCTCTCTCTCTCTCTCTCTCTCTCTCTCTCTCTCTCTATCTATCTATCTATCTATCTATCTATCTATCTATCTATCTATCTATCTATCTGTATCTCTATCTATTTATTTATCTAGCCCACATCCTTGTGTTTTCGACGTTCTTGGGCTCAGATCTGACCTAACTTTCATGTTTTGATATCGTTGTTTTTTTTCTCAGAATTTCGAACTGCAAACATAACATTTTTCCTAGAACAGACGTGGTCGAATTTTAACTGTCTACTTTGCTAATCTATTTTACCTTACAAAATATTCATTTTCTTTAAATTTATTTTGGGCGGTGGTAGCAGATCTATCTAAGACCCCTTTTTCTTTTGTTTTGAGTGTTGTTTTATGTTTTTGAAATGGAAAAATTTGGTTATTTGGGTATTGAATTGAATCAAAGATTGTTTCATCAAGGGTTTTCATGACCTTGAAAACAATTTGAAGATGTTTCAAGGTTTGAGCTCAGATCTGTTAGATATTTTTGAAAATTTTCATAACCTTATCTTTAGATTTTGGAAAGTTGGGAAAGAATGAAATGTGTTATGTAGTTTCTTGATGAAGTTAATTATTGTTGTTATTATTTTCTTGTGTGCGTGGATGTTAAGGCTTGATGGAGCTTTTAGAAGATTGGTGACATGGGTTAAAATTTATAGAAATATATCATCATGTGTGTGTGTGGGTGAAATTTTTCTGCATATGCCATCATCAATATAATTTTGTTGTATTTTGCTGTTTAGGCGTTCTTCTGTTGAATTAAGCTGAATTTGAAGATGAGCGGTTATAGTCTTCAGCGGAATGCTTTGGAAGCCTGTGAAGAGATGATAGCCTCTATTAACCTTGCTAATCAGAAAGAGCCTAACGTTTTCCCTAAGTCACGCCGAGTTGAGGCTTTATCTAACATGTCTATGAGGAACTTCAAGATGCATTTCAGGTAATTTTTATACTTAATTCCTTTACCTTAAAGTTTTGATCACTTAAATTTGTTTTTGAAGCCATTGAGGTTCTGACATGTTCTGTGTTTCAATTTTGTTCACAGTCAACAAGGCGAGTCTTCTGATTCAAAAGCTGAGGCAGAGCTATTACAAATTATGTTAAATAAGGTAAGTTATTTTACAAATTATCTAGTTTATATTTGAACCTAGGAGGATAAATAGATGTCGGTTAGGATAATCTTTGTATACTAGTAATGTATGAAGGAAACATTGTATATTACGTATGCGAAATGCAAGAACATTTCATACATGCAATTTCATCATTTTTATTATTTTCAAACCATCGAAAACATCCGCCATTTATACTGTCGTGCTTTTCATTTTCATAAGAAATAACTTATCTAACGTATGATTTTTTTAAATATGTTGTGTGTTATATTATGGAAATGGAATACAATAACATTTGATATGTGTGCTTTCATCATTTTTATTATTGTCTAAATGGTTTGAAACAACCGCCATGTATATTTTCGCGCCTTTCGTTTTCCTAAGAAATAGCATACGTCATATATGAATTTTTAAATATGTTGGATGCTATATATGAAAGCGACAAGAACATTTGATATACGTGATTTCATCATTTTTATTATTATCTAAATTGTCTGAAGCCGCCGCCATTTATGCTGTCGTGCGTTTTTTTTCCCGTAGGAATAGCATAGCTCATGTATGGAATTTTTAAATGTCTTGCATGCTATATTATGAGTGAAACCCAAGAACATTTGATATGTTTGATTTCATCATTTTTATTATTGTCTAAACTGTCTGAAACTGCCACCATTTATTTTGTCTTGAGTTTCATTTTCATAAAAAATAAAATGACCCATGTATGAATTTTGTAAATATGTTGCATGTATTTGATTGTGTCGAATTATTTTGATTTATTATAAATGTTGTTTTTGCATATATTTTTGGGGTATTATTGAGTAATGTGTATGGTAAATGACATATATTGAGATTTTTTATCAATGGATGTTCTATGGCTTCTTACTTAGATTTATTGATTGATATCTTGATTTTAACAGGAGCTTCATGCGGAAGAGTTTGCTAATCAAGTAGCCTTATCTCCTCCATATTTTTGTGGGTCTCCTCCGATCCGGACTGCTAATCCCATTGTCCAGGATGCTCGATTTGGAGATGAGAAAAACACCCCTATATCAGCAATTTTATCACCAACAGGTTTATCATCTCCATCTTTGGCATCTGTCAATAGAGGATGTGTTAGGGTGAGTCTTGGACCTAAACCAGCGGCGGTTAGAGTAGAAGGATTTGATTGTCCCAACAAAGATCGCGAGAATTCAGGGGTCTCGGCTGTTGCTTAAACTCCATTCATATAAGTGTAGATAGAAGGAGTTGGGTGTAAGCATTATAAATATGACTTGACTTAATTTGAATGAATATCTAAGTAGTTTAAAGGAAGATGTTGGAAACTCAAATCTTGTGTTCTTGAGACGGTTTATGTGTAAAACACATGTTATTTTGTTATATAAGATGTTGTATTGAGTATCTTCTTAAATATTTTACGTTATCACCATGAGAATGATCCGCATAGAGTTGTTGATTTGGTTACATCCATGTAAATATACTTAGCTAAATGTCAATGATATTTAATGAATTTAATTGGTATTTCTAATTAGATATGTCATTCATCTACCCTTTTAGTGTGTTTGGATATACTAGTTGAAAAAATGAAAATGCACTTTCATTCTAGGTAGTATGTCTTTATTGGTAAAAGAACTGTAAATTTTAATGACAGCTACAACTCTTGGAAATGTTAATGCTGTTAAAAAAATGTATCATGAACTCTCTAACATTATTATTTGTAGGTAGTATCTCTTTCTTTTATGTTAGTGAAAATTTATTCACACAAAGTTTGAATTATGTTACTCAAATAGATGCAACATAAGGTGTAATTAAATAATTGAAAGAAGCAAAGGTTACAACTGATACTAATAAGTTAGTGCGGGAAAGAAACCTTAAACATTATTATTATGGCCCAGTACAGTTAACAAATGAACATTCTTATCATTTTTTAGCTCATTTTATTCTACCAATTAGGACTTTTCTATTGTAGCACGATCTGTAATTTTCTTTGTTTTATAGTGTTGTCAATTTCTTCTTATACGCATGTTAGGCGACACTCCCTTCCTCCTTATGTACTATCTATTTCCATTTCACTACGAATATTCATTCTATGATTCTTGTTTCTTGAAGATCTGTTTCTTCTTTATAGTTGTTGTGGTTTACATAGCAGTTACTAACATGTAAGAGAGTACGCATCCCTTAATGAGTCTTTTGAGCACATATAAGTCTGGGCTGGACTGTGATCACCTTAATAGGAGAGCATGTCCCATAGTCTGACCAAGTGGGAAGATATGCAACCCTTTAAGTTTGAAGTTGAGAATCAAACAGACTTATGTGTTGATATTCCACAAGTGCACATTTCTATCGCAATAATAAAAGTATCGTCTCACTGAGATTGCGTTATTAACTACTTGTTTCTTTTACTATTATAATTACGAAAATAGAAAAATATTTGTGAATGAGAGGCAAAACAATAATTAAATCTAAAATAAACAAATGAAAAATAAATCATATTTGTTCACCTTGTTCTATGAACATCTTCTTCAAGCCCTCTTGATTATTAAGACTTTGGGATATGTTTTTTTTTCCATTGTCGCTTATTGTCCCCACAGCTGTTACTCACGGCTAAGATGTCAGTTCATGACATACCTTTAGGATAAATTTAAAGTGTACTTTATTGAAAAGAGGAAAAATCGACTAACAATAAAGAAAGAAAATAAAGAAAAGGTGACTATCTTGAAATCAAAATGAACTGACAACAAAGGTACTTAGACAAGTGAATATTCTCTCACGAAATGAGAATAATGATGTTTCAAATACCATAGACAACCATGTAACTCAATATTCTCAAATAAGTGAGAAGAATGGAAGATGTAAATCATACATCATACATGATAATCTCATGGGGGAGAGAAGTTCATCGACACTTGTAATCAACAACGAGGAAGCAAGGGAGAAACAAAAACTCTAATTCAAAAATAAAAAAATAGAGATAATTTGAGTCTTTGGGGAAGAGTAAAAGTGGACCACACATCTTGACAATTGGGAGCGTTGAAAAATTTGAGGATGTATGCAATTAAAAAGGGTTGAGCACACTTGAATATGAGTAGTGGCAGTTGATACCAACGTATCATTCATATACATTATGAAGGTTGAAGAACTAATCTCTTACACAAAATACTGGCGGTTATATCTAAATGGCACATTCAAACCGCCATTTTTCACACTTCATTTTTAGCGTCAAGAAATCTCATAACTTGTCAAATTAATTTTAGGATTCCATGATAATTATTGTCTATTCTATACAATTGAAAACAACTTCTCAAAGTCTTGCCATAGATAAGGATGGCAACGGGTGGGGAGTTCTTTCTCTCTTCACATCCCCGTCCTCATCCCCCATCCCTACGACAAAGTTTTATTAAAATTAGTTTTTTTTGCTTTTTTATAATGAGCTATGTTTAGGGCCTATTATAATTTTATATTTATTTATAATCTATTTAATATTTTATTAAATATATTATTGTATTTTCATTTAAACCAACATGCCTCTCTTCATTGCCATGGGATATCACAACACAGCTCTAAAATCATTCTTTCTATCGTTCGTTCCATCCTTCAATTCTGAAATCATTCTAATATTTATTAATAATATGACATCAAATAAGTTATAAAAAATTTCATTCCTGTGTAGTAAGAACTTTCATGTATATATGTATGCTATCATGTCATAATTAAGTATGTGGACCTTGGTGTATAATGGCTGAACTGCATCAGAAGTAGAAGTGGACTAAAAAGGAAACCTTAATTAGTGTCGTGCAGAATAAATGTGTTGTTACATTGTTGTCTGCATTTTGTCAAAAACAACCTGATGTCGAAGCAGATGCCTTGACATCTGATTTCGTGAAGCTAGGACATCAGTCCTTTGCTTGGAACGTGATGTGGGCCCTTGAAGATTTTATAAAGATATGTTTTTATAGTTACTTGAGGATCAAGTAGCTGTTCCAAAAGGGTTTTATTTGTGGGTTGTTATTTGTTGAAACAATCTTTGTTAAAAGATTTATTTCTATCTTTACTTTTGAAAATCAAAACAATATCTTGGAGATTCAGTTTTGATTTGTTTTGTTGTTGCAATCTGTTACTTCAACCCAAGCAAACCCTAATGCCTTTGCTGCTGCTGCTGAAGTATATAAAAAGGGATGTAGACCTAAAGCTTGAAGATCACCGAAGCTAATAGAGAGAGATCAAGTGTTTTAGGGTTGTTCATTGTTCTTTGTCCTTGTTTCTTGTGAACAAACTTTGCTCCCTGTAACACCCCGATTTCCGGGTGCCACTTTAGTAACCAAAAATAAACTCTACGCGGAAAACAGGTAATTTTTTTTCGTTTGATTTCTTTTAAATAAAGCAATAGAAAATAAAGACATTGCCCAACCACTAAACTAACCAATAAACAAATATATACACATGTACAGCCTCAGCTGCACTCCCACGTCACACGCACTCGCAGTGACTCCAAAGTAGTGTGCCCGTAGGCAAATAAATACAGACTCAGAAGTGTAAGTAAGAAAGTTTATAATTACAACCCACTAGGAGAAAGTCGGCCTCAAAATGGCCTGAGCAAAGACCCCTATGGTCCGACTGACTCACTGTGAACCCTCAGTAAGAGAACCACACAAAAGCCATGCGTCGGGAACTTACCCTGTCCCAAAAGCAAAACGAATCAGAGCTCTACAAAATATGACGCTTGCCTAAACCTACCCTTCCAGTACCGCTCAAGCTCCTCCTCCTCATCCTCGTCGCTCGGCGAGTAACTGTCAACTTCGGTGTCGGAGTCAGTGTCCAAGTCCACAGCGATCTGAAGTCGGCAAGTTGAAGCTCAGCTCCATGCGTCGTAGAACTCCCTCCGTCAGACGTCCACGTTCGTCAGTACGGTCCTCCAACTCAAACTTGATCCCCCTCGAGGGAGAGATCATCGAAACCCAAACCACCGTCGACATCTGGCAGCAGGCCGACCGCCCAAACACAAACATGAAACCAAAGCCAAGGTGCTAGGGTCAACTCACGGAATAGAGTAGATATACAACCAACATGTGATAAGGGGATATATATATATGTCATTATATATATATGAATAATCCTAGCATGTTATTGGCTCAAACAATGCTTCAATAAATCAAACAGCACACAATTCTAGTCAGAATGAATGTATGCGTGAAATGCAATCAATATGATCCGGATTGTGACGCGTTCCCGTTCGCCACAAGTGAAGCATTCCCGTTCTTCACTATGGATGAACCATTCCCGTTATTCACCGTATGATGAACCATTCCCGTTATTCATCATTAATGCAGTGGTGAACCATTCCCGTTATTCACCATGAGATGCATAGGTGAACCATTCCCGTTATTCACCCGATTGATGCAATATGGTTAGCCAAGCATCGAATCGTCCTCACCACACAAGTGTTTAGCTCAAACCCAATCTCAAAACAACCCAAGAGTTAGTGTCGGTCAATACAACACAACTCGGAGTTAGTGTCGGTCAATACAACACAACTCCAATAACAAAACCCAAAATCAAAGCCAGAGTCAGTGTCGGTCAATACAACACGACTCGGAGTTAGTGTCGGTCAATACAACACAACCCCAACACCCAAAACCCAGAGTTAGTGTCGGTCAATACAACACAACTCGAACAACAAAAGTACACAAGGGTTTAGTGTCGGTCAATACAACACAACCCCAACAACAAGAGTACTTAAACATACTCGGTGACTTTCAATCATCACCGTAGCTCACCTCAGTGGCTTTCCCCAATTCCAAAACCCACAACAAAAGTCGACTTTTCCCCGTCTTTTGTAAATGTTTTCCCCTTCAGTTTTCCTATGCTTAAACGTTAATAAAAATTGTTTCAATTCGAATTAGTCAAGTTATGAGTTTATTTCTCAAAGTCTAAGTTTCCCAAGTCTTTATTTTTCGAAAGTCTAATCATTCTAAGTTTTTCAAAAACCCACCAAAAGAAGTTTCCCGGGGAAAGTCTAAGTATACAAACAAATGGCTAAGTCTCAAAACTCAAGTTTGAACTTGCCTAGGGTTGTTCATCCAACCCGAAATACCAAAGATCACCAGATCAATGAATCCCCACTCCGAAGTCGCGTCAAAACGCAAAATTCAATAACATCTCAACATCATCAGTTATAGGAAACATCATAACATCAGTTCATCAACATAATCAACATCTAAGTAAAGCATAAGTCGAATTCATCGACGCCTATCATGCAGTCATAGCTAATAGTAAGTTGCCCTAACCTCGAGTTGTTCCTGTCTCGTGATCAAAGGTTCCTTCACTCAAATGCTCTGAAGATCCCAAAGTTCCGTCAACTGAACCTCGGAGAAAAACAAAGCAGAATCCAAACAAAATCGATTAGCTCGATCACAATACAACACATTAACGATAGACAAAGCATTAAAGCTTCAGAATACAACAATCGGATACGAAAAGACAAGTTTTCGAAAACGAAAAACTCTCCCCCCCCCCTTGAAATAGCTCTCGGCCATTAGGCTCTTTTTCTTCGATCAAATCTGTTTACAAGGTATTTTTAGGGTAAAACTAAGGCAAAGAAACTGTCGGAACAATTTTCAGACGATCGGATCAAAATACGGCTGTTCAGGGGCGTTTTGGTCCAAAATAAAAGCTCAAAACCTCAAAGTTATCAGTTCGGAAAACAAATTTGACAGCAATGATCCTAACGACATACGTGACAACAAATCCTAAAGGCACGAAGTCAGATTACGACTTTCCGACAATAAAGTTTCGAAATGTGCGCAAAAAGGGTTTTGAATCAGTTTTTCAGATCTTGGACAACTCGATCCAAATCGGCGAATACCGACGAAGGTTCTAGGCTCTTGAGCACGTAGAGAACATACCCCAACAGAGAAATCAGGAAAAACGGACAGTTTTACAAAAAGCTCGAAACTTTGAGCACAAAAACGACTATAGAAAAGCAGTAGAAACGATGATCAGAGGTAAGAATCAAGCTAGTTACCTCGATACCTTGAAGTAGGAACGAACTGCGCGAAGATCGGTCGAGTTTCGGCGAAAATCTCTTCTCCCTCTCCTCTCCACAACTCACGGCCCCAATAGTGAAGAAAATGAAGATATTTTGCTTTTTCGACTATTTATAGGCAGGTGAAATCGCGGGAAAATGAAAATTTCGCGATTCCGATTTTTGCAGCACGTTAACCGATGAATTCTAAGAGAGATTCTGGCGTCAGATTTCCAGAACTCAAAACAAATCTCTGACATTTGGGAAAAACGATATCTAAAATCCCAAAAGCGGTGTAAGTTAATCTGTCCCGAAAAACTACTTTTTGCTGTGATGGTCAGACGACAAAACTTCGTTCTGAAGAAAGATTGGAAACGTCGAAACAAATCTGGCAACGCGGACGGAAACTTCGTTAGAAGTCCCGAATAGAAAAAGTCTTCATCCAGCGCTTAAATCTAGGGTTTCGAAGCAAAGAAATTAGCGTCGTCGAACATCCGAAAAGTGAATACTATCGTGCGTACAGTCCAGGGTTCCGAAATGAAACGCTGGTCGAAGGAAAAATAAAGAGAACCTTTAAATTTTCCAAAGATTAGAAATCTCACTTAATACGTTGCTCTAAAGCGAAATTAGCCTATTCTGGACACTCTCGCCATAAGGCAGGTGTGCAGACGACTCGCACTAACTCCCAACACGACTACACAACATTCCTCAAGCAATTCCCGAACTTTCTTCTTCATTAATCTTTCTCAAACATTAAACTCCTGTCACGCTTACACTGAGTCTACGCGTGAGTCGGAAATTAACTTGTTCTGTAAATTCAGGTCTTACACTTCCTGATTCTATAAAGCAAAGTTGTGTTCTGTGTTCTTTGATTCTTCAAACTCTGATTGTTGATTGTTTGTTACCAATCACTGTGGCAGTGATTGAGGGAAAGTGAGAGGGGCTCTCATACTTAGGTTAGGATACTAAGTAGAAATACACTGGGTAGATTAGGAAGTGAACTATGAACTGTGGTGTTCATGAGTGTCTGTAATTCCTGAATCTTGAGATAGTGGATTTCCTTTCTTTGGGTGAAAACCCTCCAGACGTAGGTGAAAGTTTTTCACTGAACTGGGTTAATAATTACTGTGTCCTGTTTACTTCTGTTTTTTAAAGTTTATGTTGTTACTGTTAGTCAGTTGTCGAACCGGTTGTCCTAGCATCGCGTTCGACATCTGTCCTGTGCGAGAACCGTAATTACAATTGGTATCAGAGCAGGCACCCTATTCTGTTGGGTGAGCTCCAGGGAATATATTCTGTTCTCAAGGACAACATTATGGACGGAAGAAGATCAATCTATATGCCACCAATTTTGGATGGTACCAATTATGACTACTGGAAGGCTCGAATGATGGTGTTTCTCAAATCTATGGACAGTATAACATGGAAGGCAATAGTCAAGGGGTGGAAACATCCTGTGATAGCATCCACAACTGAATTGACGAAGCTCTTGGAAACTCCAAAGCCTTGAATGCTATTTTTAATGGAGTTGACAAAAATATGTTCAGGTTAATCAACACATGTACTGTGGCTAAAGAAGCATGGGAGATTCTCAAGACTGCCCATGAAGGAACATCAAGAGTTCATATGTCAAAGCTTCAGCTTCTCACAACTCTGTTTGAAATTATGAAGATGAATGAGGATGAATCCATATATGAGTTTTACATGCGTATAAGGGAACTAGCCAACTCTTCTTTTGCCCTAGGGGAACCCATGTCTGAAGAAAAGTTAGCAAGAAAGATTCTCAGGTCTCTCCCCAAGAGGTTTGATATGAAGGTAACTACCATTGAAGAATCTCAAGACATCAGTAACATCAAGGTTGATGAACTCATTGGTTCCTTGCAAACCTTTGAGATGTCTCTTAATGGTAGATCTGAGAAGAAGGCGAAGAGTATAACTTTTGTGTCCAACACTGAAGAAGATGAAGATCAGAGGGAGAAGGATACTGATGCAAGTATTGCAGAAGCAATATCATTACTTAACAAAGCGTTGAAGAGTTTGTGCAGAACGTCAAATACAAATGTCCTGGACAATGTGTCGGACAATGTGAAGAATACTGAATTTCAACTCAAAGGCAAACATGAGAATGATACAACCAAAGCTATTCATGTAAAGACTCTCATTGGGAAGTGTTATTCCGATGCTGACTCAAGTGATGGTGATGAGGAAGAACTAGTTGAAACCAACAAATTGTTGCTGGCTAAGTGGGAGGAATCATGTATGTATGGTGAGAAAATGAGAAAAGAAGTCAAGGATTTGGTTGCTGAGAAGAAGCAACTTCAGAGTAATAACTCCAGCTTGCAAGAAGAAGTAAAGATCATCAGCAAATTGCGTGAGGAGAATGAGAAGCTTCAGAGCACTAATGCTAGTTTGCAAGAAGTAAAGAACGTCAATAATCTACTTGCGGAAAAGAAGCAACTTCTAATCATCAATGGTAGCTTACAAAAGGAAGTTACTCTTTTGAACTCAAAGCTTGAAGGTATGACAAAGTCTATTCGTATGATGAATAATAGAACCAATGTGTTAGAGGAGATTCTGGAAGTTGGGAAAACAGTTGGAGATATGGAAGGGATAGGCTTCAGCTACATGAATGCAAATAAGTCCGCTTCATCTGAAAAGCAAACTAAGCAACCAATGCCAGACCCAATGTTGCATCATTCTGTACGACATGTGTACCCTCAGTTCAGAAAATCCAAGAAATCTACTTGGAGATGTCATCACTGTGGCAAACTTGGTCATATAAGGCCCTATTATTACAAGCTATATGGATATCCTCATTCTCATGATCAACCAAGGACTAATCCATAAGTAGCTCCAGCAAGGAAAGAGTGGAAACCAAGAAGGCTTGAAGAGAAGGAGAAGAAATATATTGTGAAGGTTCCTAGGCATTTTCTCAGGACCAACAAGGATGTTGCTGTTGTACTGGATAAGAAGGAAGGAAAGAAGGAAAGTCTGTGTACCAAGACAAGATCTCTGAAATGGAATAAAGTTCATGTTAGTGATTCAAAGACGAATATTGAACCAGATGTGAAGGACATTATGCCTTCTGCTAGGAAAAAGGTAAGTGACAAGAGAGTTCATGTGAATGTTTCCTCTGCTCCTATAGACAATGTGTTATTCCATCCTGAAGCAAATGTTCACAAGTGGAAATGTGTTTGTCAGGGAAGGATTGTTGTGAGAGAGTGTGTAGTCAAGATGTAAGACCTGAATTTTCAGAACAAGCTAGTTTCCGACTCACGCGTAGGATCAGTGTAAGCGTGACAGGAGTTTGATATTTGAGAAAGATTAATGAAGAAGAAAGTTCAGGAATTGCGTGAGGAATGTTGCGTAGTTGTTTTCGGAGTTAGTGCGAGTCGTCTGCACACTTGCCTTATGGCGAGCGTGTCCAGAATAGGCTATTTCGCTCTTAAAGCAACGTTTTGAGTGAGATTTCGAACTCTCGGAAAATTTAAAGATTCTCTTTATTTTTCCATCGACCAGCGTTTCATTTCGGAACTCTGGACTGTACGCACGATAGGTTTCACTTTTCGGATGTCCGCCGACGCTAATTTCTTTGCTTCGAAACCCTATTTTCGAGCAATGGATGAAGACTTTTTCTATTCGGGACTTCTAACGAAGATTCCGTCCGCGTTGCCAGATTTTTTTCGACGTTTCCAATCTTTCTTCAGTAGGAAGTTTTGTCGTTTGAGCATCACAGCAAAAAGTAGTTTTTCGGGGCAGATTAACCGACACCGCTTTTGAGTTTTTCGATATCGTTTTTCCCAAATCCTAGATATTTGTTTTGAGTTCTGGAATTCTGACGCCAGAATCTCTCTTAGAATTTCTCGGTGATCGTGCTGCAAAAATCGGAATCGCGAAATTTTCATTTTCCCGCGATTTCACCCGCCTATAAATAGGCGAAAAAGCAAAAATCTCCTCATTTGCAACCATTGAGGCCGCGAGTTCTAGGGGGAGAAGAGGAGGAGAGATTTTCGCGAAACCTTGACCAATCTTCGTGCAGTTCGTCCCTACTTCTAGGTATCAAGGTAACTATCATGAATACTACCTCTGATTGTTGTTTCTGTTGCGTTTCTGAAGCCGTTTCTGTGCTCTAAGTTTTGAGCTTTTTCTAAAATTGTCCGATTTCTCTGATTTCTCGCTTGGGTTATGTTCCTTATGTTCCCCTGAGTCTAAAACCTATGTCAGTAAACTCTGATTGCGATTCAGTTGTCCAGGATCTGAAAAATTGACTCAAAACTCTTTTTGTCTCACATTTCGAAACTTTATTGTCGTAAAGCTATAATCTGACTTCGTGCCTTTAGGATTTGTTGTCACGGATGTCATGAGGATCGTTGCTGTCAAATCTGTTTTCAGAACTGATAACTTTGAAGTTTTGAGCCTTTATTTTGGACCAAAATGCCCCTGCGTAGTCGTATTTCGACCCGATTGTCCGAAAATTGTTCTGACAGTTTCTTTGCCTTAGTTTTACCCTAAAACTACCTTGTAAACTGATTTGATCGAAGAAAAAGAGCCGAAGCCCTTTTCTCCTTATGGCCGTGGGTTTTTCCTAAGGGGGGGGAGTTTTTCGTTTTCGAAAACTTGTCCTTTCGTACCCGTATGTCGTATTCTGAAGCTTTGATGCTTTGTCTATCGTTTATGTATTGTTTTGCGATCGAACTAATCGATTTTGTTTGAATTCTGCTTTGTTTTTCTCCGAGGTTCAGTTGAAGGAACTTTGGAAAGTTCAGAGCACTTGAGTGAAGGAGCTTGTGATTTCGAAGCTGGAACAGCTCGAGGTTAGGGCAACTTACTATATATTAGCTAAGAATGCATGATAGGCGTCGATCAATTCGACTTATGCTTTACTTTGATGTTGATTATGTTGATGAACTGATGTTGTGATGTTGTGCTTTGTTGGATTGTGCGTTTTGACGCGACTTCGGAGTGGAGATTCATTGATCTGGTGATCTTTGATGTTTCGGGTTGGATGAGCAACCCTAGGCAAGTTCAAACGAGGGGTTTGAGACTTAGCCACTTGCTGGTATTTGTTGGAATTCTTAGACTTTCCCCGAGAAACTTCTTTTGGGTGGTTGGTTTTCGGAAAACCTAGAATGAATAGAATTTTATAAACTAGAGACTTTGGGAGACTTAGACTTTGAGAAATAAACTCATAACCTGACTAATTCAATTCGAAACGTTTTTACTAAATGAATAGTTATAGGAGAACTAAAGGGGAAAACATTTACGAAAGACGGGGAAAAGTCGACCTTTGTTGTGGGTTGGGAGAGTTATCGGAATTGGGGAAAGCCACTAAGGTGAGCTATGGTGATGATTGAAGTCATCGAGTACTCTAGTACTCTTGGGGAGTGTTGTGGAGCCGTGTTGTAGTGACCGACACCTAGTGCTCTTGTTGTTTGGGCTGTGTTGTATTGACCGACACTAGACCCTTGTGTACTCTGTGGATGGAGTTGTGTTGTATTGACCGACACTTACTCCGAGTTGTGTTGTATTGACCGACACTAACTCATGGGTTTGTTGAGATTGGGTTGTGAGCTAAACACTTTCGTGGTAAGGACGATTCGTTGTTTGGCTAACCACGTTGCATTCAATCGGGTGAATAACGGGAATGGTTCACCTGTGCATATCATGGTGAATAACGGGAATGGTTCACCTTGCATTAATGATGAATAACGGGAATGGTTCATCATTCGGTGAATAACGGGAATGGTTCACCAAGGATGAATAACGGGAATGGTTCATCCAGGATGGATTTCATCCAGGATGGATAACGGGAATGGTCCATCCATAGTGAAAATGCTTCACTTGTGGCGAACGGGAACGCGTCACAAATCCGGATACATATTGTGCATTTCACGCATACATTCATGCTGACTGAGATTGTGTGCTGTTTGTTTATTGAAGCAATGTTAGAGCCATAACATGCTAGGATTGTTTATATGTATATATATCAACATATATCTATACCCCATATCACATGTTGAGTGTATATCTACTTATTGCTGTGAGTTGACCCTAGCGCCTTGGCTTTGTTTGTATGTTTGTGTTTGGGCGGTCGGCCTGCTGCCAGATGTCGATGGCCGACTGGTGTTCGATGGTCTCTCCCTCGGGGGGGATCAGATATGAGCTTGTGGATCGGGATGCCCCCACCGCTTGGGTGATCGATGTTGTGGGTCATCGAGCGACGTACAGGGGAAGGGTCATGGAGGACCGGACTGACGAGTGTGAACATCTGACGAAAGGAGTTCTACGACGCATGGAGCTGAGCTTCAACTTGCCGTCTTCAGTTCGCCGAGGACTCGGATGTGTGAGCAGTTATGGGTTGGTAGAGTTAGGCAGGCGTCATATTTGTGTAGAGCTCTGATTCGTTTTGCTTTTGGGACGGGGTAGGTTCCCGACGCATGGCTTTTGTGTGGTTCTCTTATTGAGGGATCACAGTGAGTCAGTCGGACTATAGGGGTCTTTGCTTAGGCCATTTTGAGGCCGACTTTCTCCCAGTGGATTGTAATTATAACCTTTTCACTCACACTTCTGGATCTGTAACTATTTGCCTACGGGCACACTACTTTGGAGTCACTGCGAGTGCGCGTGACATGGGAGTGCAGCTGAGGGTGTACATGTGTATATATTTGTGTGTTGGTTAGTTTAGTGGTTGGGTTTTGTCTTTATTTTCTATTGCTTGATTTAAAAGGTATCAAACGAAAAAAAATTACCTGTTTTCAGCGTGAAGTCTATTTTTGGTTACTAAAGTGACACCTGGAAATCGGGGTGTTACACAAGAAGCTCAGGAGTGCAAGGAGATCATGGACTTTCTTGCTGAAGTTGGTCTGCAATAACTCTATGACCATCTGTTCTGGAATGATGGAGGCAAATCATGTGGAGGTGAACTGGAATTCTTTTCGAACAGCTTTTCTCGAGAAGTATTTCCCAAACAGTGCTCGTGACGAGCGTGAATCACAGTTTCTGACTCTGAAACAAGGAAGCATGACCATTCCGGAGTATGCTGCCAAGTTAGAGTCTCTGGCAAAGTACTTTCGGTTTTTCCGTGATCAAGTTGATGAACCCTACATGTGCAAGAGATTTGTGAGGGGATTGAGGCCTGATATTGAAGATTCGGTGAGACCATTGGGGATCATGAGATTCCAGGCATTGGTTGAGAAGGCAACTGAGGTGGAATTGATGAAGAATCGGAGATACAACAGGGCTGGAACAGGAGGACCGGTGAGGTCGACACCACAGAGTTTTCAGGGAAAAGGGAGGTTTCAGGCGAGGAAGCCGTATCAACGTCCTGCGGGGAGAGGGTTTACCCCGGGATCCTACAAGCCTATGGCTGCTGCTACTTCTGGAGGGTCGGGAAGCCGTACCCCAAACCGTGAAGTGACTTGTTTCCGGTGTGGAGGAACCGGGCACTATGCCAACAATTGCACGAGGCCACCAAGATGCTACAACTGCAATAAATCTGGGCATCTGGCTACGGAATGCAAGGCACCGAAGGTTGAACCGTCTGTGAATGCTGTTAGTGGGAAGCGCCCAGTGGCGAAGGGAAGAGTGTATACCATGGATGGAGAAGAGGCTGAAGGAGCTGATGGTTTGATCAGAGGAGAATGTGAAATTGACGGTAATCTTCTAACTGTACTCTTTGATTCTGGTGCAACTCATTCATTTGTCTCTAAGGATTGCGTATCAAGACTGCATCTGCCTATTACTACTTTGAGTTTTGATCTTATGGTAACTACACCTGCTAGGACTCTAATTGCTAATGCCGCATGCATGCACTGTTCAGTAGTATATAAAGATAGAACTTTTCATGCCAACCTAGTATGTCTACCCCTTAAAAACCTAGATGTAATCCTCGGGATGGATTGGTTATCCCACTACCATTGTCTTTTGGACTGTAGTCGAAAGAAAGTGGTGTTCCCAGACTCGGATCTTTTCGAGTATCTTTCTATTAACCACATTAGTGCATCGTTGAGCGAGGGCACTCAGAAGTACTTTTCATTGCTAAGTCTGGAGGGGAAGAAGGAATCGGATATTCAAGGTATTCCGGTGGTTCGAGATTTTGCGGATGTTTTTCCTGGAGATGTACCTGGACTGCCACCTGTACGCGATGTGGAGTTTGTGATCGACATTGTACCCGGAACTGGACCGATTTCGATTGCACCTTACCGTATGGCACCTGCGGAGTTAGCGGAGTTGAAATCTCAGTTGGAGGATCTTTCGGCAAAAGGATTCATTCGACCAAGTGTTTCACCGTGGGGAGCGCCAGTGTTGTTAGTTAAGAAGAAAGACGGAAGGTCGAGATTGTGTGTGGACTATCGACAACTGAACAAGGCGACGATCAAGAACAGATACCCGTTGCCGAGGATAGATGATTTGATGGATCAGTTGCGAGGGGCTGCTGTATTTTCGAAGATAGATTTAAAGTCAGGTTATCATCAGATCAGAGTGAAGACTGAGGATATACCGAAGACTGCATTCAGAACACGCTACGGACACTACGAGTACCTAGTGATGCCGTTTGGAGTGACAAATGCACCTGCTGTTTTCATGGATTACATGAACCGCATCTTTCATGAATTCTTAGATCGGTTTGTAGTGGTGTTTATTGATGATATATTGATATATTCGAAGGACGCAAAGGAACATGAAGGACATTTGCGACAAGTTTTACAAGTATTGAGAGAGAAGAAGCTGTATGCGAACCCTTCCAAGTGTGAATTCTGGCTGGAGGAAGTTAATTTCTTAGGCCACGTTATCTCAAAGGAAGGCATAGCTGTGGATCCGGCGAAAGTGGAGACTGTTTTGGCTTGGGAGCAACCGAAGACAGTGACAGAAATCAAAAGTTTTGTGGGTTTGGCTGGATACTATAGACGCTTCATTGAGGGATTTGCCAAGATCGTTGGACCTTTGACTCAACTGACGAGGAAGGATCAACCTTTTGCATGGACTGAGGCGTGTGAATCAAGTTTTCAGACTCTGAAGGAACGTTTGACGACGTCACCTGTGCTTATTTTGCCGCAACCGGAGGAACCTTATGAGGTTTATTGTGATGCTTCGTATCAAGGCTTGGGATGTGTGTTGATGCAACATCGAAAAGTGGTGGCTTATGCGTCGAGACAGTTGAAGACTCATGAGAAGAACTATCCGACTCATGATTTGGAGTTAGCTGCCATTGTGTTTTCGCTGAAAATCTGGAGACATTACCTCTATGGTTGTACTTTCACGATATTTAGCGATCACAAGAGCCTTAAATACTTGTTTGATCAGAAGGAGCTGAACATGAGGCAACGAAGATGGATGGAGTTCATCAAAGACTATGAGTTTACGTTGCAATATCACCCTGGGAAGGCGAATGTAGTTGCTGATGCTTTGAGCAGAAATATGCATGTCTCGTCAATGATGGTTAAAGAGCTGGAGTTACTGGAACAATTTCGAGATATGAGTCTAGGTGTGACACCGTCTGAGGGAAAGTTGAAGTTCGGTATGATCAGAATTGCCAGTGGACTGATGGAAGAGATTAGAGAGCAACAACTGCAAGATGAGTTTCTGCTGGAGAAGAGGAACTTAGTGATTCAAGGGAAAGACCCGGAATTCAAGATCGGAACTGACGATATCTTAAGATGCAAGGACAGAGTGTGTGTACCCAATAATCCAGAATTGAAAAGGCTGATCATGGATGAAGGGCACAAGAGCAAATGGAGTATTCATCCGGGAATGACCAAGATGTATCAAGATTTGAAGCTGAATTTCTGGTGGCCAGGAATGAAGAAACAAGTGGCCGAGTATGTAGCTGCATGTTTGACTTGTCAGAAGGCCAAGGTAGAGCATCAAAGACCTGCTGGTATGCTACAGAGTTTAGACGTGCCAGAATGGAAATGGGATAGTATATCCATGGATTTTGTGGTGGCTTTGCCAAGAACACAGAAGAGACACGATTCGATTTGGGTGATTGTAGATCGTTTGACCAAGTCAGCGCATTTCCTACCAGTGAGAACTACCTACAATGTGGAGAAGTTGGCCGAGATCTATGTGGCGGAGATTGTGAGACTACATGGAGTTCCGACAAGTATTGTGTCTGATCGGGATCCAAAGTTTACTTCGCACTTTTGGGGAGCTCTTCATGATGCGTTAGGAACCAAACTGAGGTTGAGTTCGGCGTATCATCCACAAACGGATGGGCAAACAGAGAGAACTATTCAGTCGCTAGAGGATCTACTACGGGCTTGTGTGTTAGATAACAGAGGAAGCTGGGATGATCTTCTGCCATTGGTTGAATTCACCTACAACAATAGTTTCCATGCGAGCATTGGGATGGCACCGTATGAAGCTTTGTATGGTCGGAAGTGTAGGACACCTTTGTGTTGGTATCAAGATGGGGAGAGTTTGTTGATTGGGCCAGAAATGCTGCAACAGACGACTGAGAAGGTTAAGCAGATCAGAGAACAGATGAGAGCTTCACAGAGCAGACAGAAGAGTTATGCTGATCAGAGACGTAGAACCCTAGAGTTTGAGGAAGGTGACCATGTGTTTCTACGAGTTACTCAGACTACGGGGGTTGGACGAGCTATTAAGTCAAGGAAGCTTGCGCCAAAGTTTATTGGGCCTTATCAAATCACTCGACGTGTTGGACCAGTTGCGTATCAGATTGCACTACCACCATTTCTTTCCAACATTCATGATGTATTTCATGTGTCGCAGTTGAGGAAGTACATTCCAGACCCGACTCATGTGATCGTGCCAGACAACGTGAAACTGAAGGATGATTTGACTTTTGAGACACCGCCAGTGAGTATTGGGGATAGAAGGGTGAAACAGCTGAGGGGAAAGCAGATTCCGTTGGTAAAGGTGATATGGAACAAGGATACGGGGGATGCTACATGGGAATTGGAAGATAAGATTAAGGAATTGTACCCCGGACTTTTTGCTGAACTCTGAGTTTCGAGGACGAAACTTTCTTTTTGGAGGGGAGTATTGTAAGACCTGAATTTTCAGAACAAGCTAGTTTCCGACTCACGCGTAGGATCAGTGTAAGCGTGACAGGAGTTTGATATTTGAGAAAGATTAATGAAGAAGAAAGTTCAGGAATTGCGTGAGGAATGTTGCGTAGTTGTTTTCGGAGTTAGTGCGAGTCGTCTGCACACTTGCCTTATGGCGAGCGTGTCCAGAATAGGCTATTTCGCTCTTAAAGCAACGTTTTGAGTGAGATTTCGAACTCTCGGAAAATTTAAAGATTCTCTTTATTTTTCCATCGACCAGCGTTTCATTTCGGAACTCTGGACTGTACGCACGATAGGTTTCACTTTTCGGATGTCCGCCGACGCTAATTTCTTTGCTTCGAAACCCTATTTTCGAGCAATGGATGAAGACTTTTTCTATTCGGGACTTCTAACGAAGATTCCGTCCGCGTTGCCAGATTTTTTTCGACGTTTCCAATCTTTCTTCAGTAGGAAGTTTTGTCGTTTGAGCATCACAGCAAAAAGTAGTTTTTCGGGGCAGATTAACCGACACCGCTTTTGAGTTTTTCGATATCGTTTTTCCCAAATCCTAGATATTTGTTTTGAGTTCTGGAATTCTGACGCCAGAATCTCTCTTAGAATTTCTCGGTGATCGTGCTGCAAAAATCGGAATCGCGAAATTTTCATTTTCCCGCGATTTCACCCGCCTATAAATAGGCGAAAAAGCAAAAATCTCCTCATTTGCAACCATTGAGGCCGCGAGTTCTAGGGGGAGAAGAGGAGGAGAGATTTTCGCGAAACCTTGACCAATCTTCGTGCAGTTCGTCCCTACTTCTAGGTATCAAGGTAACTATCATGAATCCTACCTCTGATTGTTGTTTCTGTTGCGTTTCTGAAGCCGTTTCTGTGCTCTAAGTTTTGAGCTTTTTCTAAAATTGTCCGATTTCTCTGATTTCTCGCTTGGGTTATGTTCCTTATGTTCCCCTGAGTCTAAAACCTCTGTCAGTAAACTCTGATTGCGATTCAGTTGTCCAGGATCTGAAAAATTGACTCAAAACTCTTTGTCTCACATTTCGAAACTTTATTGTCGTAAAGCTATAATCTGACTTCGTGCCTTTAGGATTTGTTGTCACGGATGTCATGAGGATCGTTGCTGTCAAATCTGTTTTCAGAACTGATAACTTTGAAGTTTTGAGCCTTTATTTTGGACCAAAATGCCCCTGCGTAGTCGTATTTCGACCCGATTGTCCGAAAATTGTTCTGACAGTTTCTTTGCCTTAGTTTTACCCTAAAACTACCTTGTAAACTGATTTGATCGAAGAAAAAGAGCCGAAGCCCTTTTCTCCTTATGGCCGTGGGTTTTTCCTAAGGGGGGGGAGTTTTTCGTTTTCGAAAACTTGTCCTTTCGTACCCGTATGTCGTATTCTGAAGCTTTGATGCTTTGTCTATCGTTTATGTATTGTTTTGCGATCGAACTAATCGATTTTGTTTGAATTCTGCTTTGTTTTTCTCCGAGGTTCAGTTGAAGGAACTTTGGAAAGTTCAGAGCACTTGAGTGAAGGTGCTTGTGATTTCGAAGCTGGAACAGCTCGAGGTTAGGGCAACTTACTATATATTAGCTAAGAATGCATGATAGGCGTCGATCAATTCGACTTATGCTTTACTTTGATGTTGATTATGTTGATGAACTGATGTTGTGATGTTGTGCTTTGTTGGATTGTGCGTTTTGACGCGACTTCGGAGTGGAGATTCATTGATCTGGTGATCTTTGATGTTTCGGGTTGGATGAGCAACCCTAGGCAAGTTCAAACGAGGGGTTTGAGACTTAGCCACTTGCTGGTATTTGTTGGAATTCTTAGACTTTCCCCGAGAAACTTCTTTTGGGTGGTTGGTTTTCGGAAAACCTAGAATGAATAGAATTTTATAAACTAGAGACTTTGGGAGACTTAGACTTTGAGAAATAAACTCATAACCTGACTAATTCAATTCGAAACGTTTTTACTAAATGAATAGTTATAGGAGAACTAAAGGGGAAAACATTTACGAAAGACGGGGAAAAGTCGACCTTTGTTGTGGGTTGGGAGAGTTATCGGAATTGGGGAAAGCCACTAAGGTGAGCTATGGTGATGATTGAAGTCATCGAGTACTCTAGTACTCTTGGGGAGTGTTGTGGAGCCGTGTTGTATTGATCGACACCTAGTGCTCTTGTTGTTTGGGCTGTGTTGTATTGACCGACACTAGACCCTTGTGTACTCTGTGGATGGAGTTGTGTTGTATTGACCGACACTTACTCCGAGTTGTGTTGTATTGACCGACACTAACTCATGGGTTTGTTGAGATTGGGTTGTGAGCTAAACACTTTCGTGGTAAGGACGATTCATTGTTTGGCTAACCACGTTGCATTCAATCGGGTGAATAACGGGAATGGTTCACCTGTGCATATCATGGTGAATAACGGGAATGGTTCACCTTGCATTAATGATGAATAACGGGAATGGTTCATCATTCGGTGAATAACGGGAATGGTTCACCAAGGATGAATAACGGGAATGGTTCATCCAGGATGGATTTCATCCAGGATGGATAACGGGAATGGTCCATCCATAGTGAAAATGCTTCACTTGTGGCGAACGGGAACGCGTCACAAATCCGGATACATATTGTGCATTTCACGCATACATTCATGCTGACTGAGATTGTGTGCTGTTTGTTTATTGAAGCAATGTTAGAGCCATAACATGCTAGGATTGTTTATATGTATATATATCAACATATATCTATACCCCATATCACATGTTGAGTGTATATCTACTTATTGCTGTGAGTTGACCCTAGCGCCTTGGCTTTGTTTGTATGTTTGTGTTTGGGCGGTCGGCCTGCTGCCAGATGTCGATGGCCGACTGGTGTTCGATGGTCTCTCCCTCGGGGGGGATCAGATATGAGCTTGTGGATCGGGATGCCCCCACCGCTTGGGTGATCGATGTTGTGGGTCATCGAGCGACGTACAGGGGAAGGGTCATGGAGGACCGGACTGACGAGTGTGAACATCTGACGAAAGGAGTTCTACGACGCATGGAGCTGAGCTTCAACTTGCCGTCTTCAGTTCGCCGAGGACTCGGATGTGTGAGCAGTTATGGGTTGGTAGAGTTAGGCAGGCGTCATATTTGTGTAGAGCTCTGATTCGTTTTGCTTTTGGGACGGGGTAGGTTCCCGACGCATGGCTTTTGTGTGGTTCTCTTATTGAGGGATCACAGTGAGTCAGTCGGACTATAGGGGTCTTTGCTTAGGCCATTTTGAGGCCGACTTTCTCCCAGTGGATTGTAATTATAACCTTTTCACTCACACTTCTGGATCTGTAACTATTTGCCTACGGGCACACTACTTTGGAGTCACTGCGAGTGCACGTGACATGGGAGTGCAGCTGAGGCTGTACATGTGTATATATTTGTGTGTTGGTTAGTTTAGTGGTTGGGTTTTGTCTTTATTTTCTATTGCTTGATTTAAAAGGTATCAAACGAAAAAAAATTACCTGTTTTCAGCGTGAAGTCTATTTTTGGTTACTAAAGTGACACCTGGAAATCGGGGTGTTACACAAGAAGCTCAGGAGTGCAAGGAGATCATGGACTTTCTTGCTGAAGTTGGTCTGCAATAACTCTATGACCATCTGTTCTGTGTACTGTTATGTGCACAAAGTGTACTTTCCTGAAACACCTTTGCCAAATTTGTGTTAAAAAGGGGGAGTAGTTTGGTTGTTTATGTTACTGTGAAGACTATGTTTTCTACTTGGTAGCTTTTCTATTTTGTAGCTTTGGTCTGTAATAATTTGAAGACACTTTCAAGACAAGGCAAGTAACTGGTTGTGTAGTACTCCAAGCTGCTACTGTGTGCCAAGCTGCTACTGTGTTATGTTCAAGTTGCTCCTGGTTTACTGGTTTGTATTTGTTGGATAGTTAGTGTGTTTTGCTGCTATGTTCTATGTTCCAACTATGCTGGTTGTTGGTATGAATGCATCATTTGAGGGGAGCTATGCTTAAGGGGGAGAATTGATTCTCTATTTTTACCCTCTCTGATTCTCAAGTTGTTTTAGACAAAATTTGACAAAGGGGGAGATTGTTGTTACATTGTTGTCTGCATTTTGTCGAAAACAACCTGATGTCGAAGCAGATGCCTTGACATCTGATTTCGTGAAGCTAGGACATCAGTCCTTTACTTGGAACGTGATGTGGGCCCTTGAA
The DNA here is from genome assembly GCF_012489685.1 of Lotus japonicus. Taxonomy (NCBI): domain Eukaryota; kingdom Viridiplantae; phylum Streptophyta; class Magnoliopsida; order Fabales; family Fabaceae; genus Lotus; species Lotus japonicus. The sequence continues at coordinate 18,581,631 of NC_080042.1, read as the reverse complement.
TATTTTATGAAGATATATTTTTATAGTTACTTGAGGATCAAGTAGCTGTTCTAGAAGAGTTTTATTTGTGGGTTGTTATTTCTTGAAACAATCTTTGTTAAAAGATTTGTTTCTATCTTTACTTTTGAAAAACAAAACAATATCTTGGAGATTCAGTTTTGATTTGCTTTGTTGTTGCAATCTGTTACTTCAACCCAAGCAAACCCTAGTGCCTTTGCTGCTGCTGCTGAAGTATATAAAAAGGGATGAAGACCTAAAGCTTGAAGATCACCGAAGCTAATATTGAGAGATCAAGTGTTTTAGGGTTGTTCATTGTTCTTTGTCCTTATTTTTTGTGAACAAACTTTTCTCCCTGATTCTATAAAGCAAAGTTGTGTTCTGTGTTCTTTGATTCTTCAAACTCTGATTGTTGATTGTTTGTTACCAATCATTGTGGCAGTGATTGAGGGAAAGTGCGAGGGGCTCTCATACTTAGGTTAGGATACTAAGTAGAAATACACTGGGTAGATTAGGAAGTGAACTATGAACTGTGGTGTTCATGAGTGTTTGTAATTCCTGAATCTTGAGATAGTGGATTTCCTTTCTTTGGGTGAAAACCCTCCAGACGTAGGTGTAAGTTTTTCACTGAACTGGGTTAACAATTACTGTATCCTGTTTACTTCTGTTTTTTAAAGTTTATGTTGTTACTGTTAGTCAGTTGTCGAACCGGTTGTCCTAGCATCGCGTTCGACATCTGTCCTGTGCAAGAACCGTAATTACAAAATGGATATTTTCAATATGGTATACTATAATTTGGTTACAAGATTCTATTGGGGAAAGAAGAGATTTATCTTTTTTTTCTTAGTAAAAGTAAACTGTCTCATGTTAATCTTGTGAAGGTTATGTAATGTAATTATGTAAAAGTCTAATCCATGTACAATTTCGAAAAAGAGGTTTACTTTTGAAAATAAAGGAAGTGTTGTTTTGCCCAAAAAATATATTTGGGAGACTTTCATTCTCATCCCCATCCCTACGAGGAAAAAATTCCCGAAGTCAGGGTTCCAAATAGGGTTGTCCCCAAGGAATCCTCAAATACAGGTAGCAGTTGTCATTCTTAGCCATAGAGTACTATGAAAATCTATTGCAAAGAATAGGTAACGTTGACATACGTAATTGTTAGTGTATCCTATAACTTTGGGGGAACAATTTGCATGACTATGACTACAGTTAAACCGTTGGTAAACGAACAAAAAAGTGGTACTGATGCCGTGAAGGATGGATGACCTCAATCATAGCTACATTGATCATTTTGGAAAAGCGTCACAGTTGTATTTTTAGCTACCTTTGCAGTCCGACCTAGAGTGGAATAAACCACCAAATTGACCATAATAGTTAACATTGAAAAATAACTCATGTTAAATGACTTGGCGTTAAGTATATCCCATTTTTTTAGCCAACATAAACCTAAATCCTAAATGTAAATGAAAGAAATGTTAAAACTTAATGAAGGATGATTAATCGAATTACACGTAAACCAACCGCCAACATCTATTGGCCTATAGAAGATGCTATCAACCGACCACGAGGATAATATCGCATGAAATAAATGTCATTCACATGTAGCATACCATAAACGTGGTACGAAATATGTCAAGCTAAGAACCAAATGTTAGATCAACATCATCAAAAATAGATGCACGCCTATAACCTCCTTTGCTTACGCCTTATTCCACATATGCCATATGGTACTAGATGAGTTGTATTGTATTTGTATCTTTATTAAAGAACAAAATCTCAAAATAGAAAGAGGTTTTTAATAACCATTTCCACCCCCTCCAGGGTCAACATTAGGTGCTTCAAGTAAAATATAATCATGTGAGCTAGAAGGAGTTTGTTGAAAGCATCCTCTGGAGAGCTTTGTCTAACTCACAATTGATAGTGCGTGTAACCTCTCTCAGAACTGTATGGGAATGGGTGGGTTATACGTGATTTTCATGGTGCCTTGCAGGTTTGCTTTTATGCAGGTATGCAAGGAAGGGATCCTTTGTTAGCAGAGAACTGCAGGCTATGAAGATGGGTTTATTGTTGCTCTAGCAGAGTGACATTATGAAGGCGTACTGCAAGTCTGATTGTTTGGATATCATGGATATGCTTTGTCATGAGAAGTTCTGGTTTCATGCAAGTGCATGTTTTCTTATAGATATTCATCTCCTTCTTTCGCGCAACTAGGAAGTTTGCTTTCATCATATTCCTAGTGAAGCCAGTGGTCCTGCAGATTTCCTTGCTAAATTAGGAGTTAATGCTCAACGTGAATTTCACTAGCCTTGATTCACCCTTGGACTCTGTTGTTCCCTTGCTGTCTAGGAAAGCTTTAGCTTTGTCGTTTTCGTTTAAATTTCTCATTCACCAAAAAAATATATTAATGTTTTTCTACAAATCAAATTACTATTTTTAATATAGATTCAAATTTTATTCCTATAATTTTTTATAATATCATTTAATATCAATTTTTTTAATTGAATAATTTAACAAATTATTATGATTTTTATTTTTAACTCAATTTAGATTATTTATCCATTTTTAAAACTAAATCATTATCTTATATTTTTTTTTCTCTTATGGTGCATATTATTTTCTTCATTCTAATTTATTTAATATTCGAATTTTTATTCCTTATCTTACAATTTATTAAAATAAGAACTCTTATTTTTTAATATTTAGATAATCAGTATAATTTTGATTGTCATGCAAAATGATCTAAATATGACATTCAACAAATCTATATTACTTTTCAAATCTTCTCTCTACAAAAGCCCTCTGACTTCTCTTATCTCTATGACAACCCCTCTCTGATCCTTCCTTTTCGTTAGCTCCCTTCTTCTCCTTTTCCTTCGACTTGTTTCGAGATCCGACGTCCTTCACATCCGCGGTTCAAGGCTTCCCATTCTGGTCATCCAGCTTCCAATCCGGTGAATGCGACCGTCCTTAGCCGGTGGAGACCCTAGTTTCTCTTCCTCTACTCCGTCGCTCCTTTCTCTTCTCTATGTTCCTTGTTCGTCGGTCTTTCTAGTTTCGTGGATCTATTGGTCCTCCCCATCATATAAGCTGCTAAGGGTTTCTCCTGGCTCCTTTAAATGTCACTAATTGCATCTGCTTCATGAGTATTGTGGATTGCTTCATCTCTTGGGTTTGATGGTTTTGGGGTTTGTTGTTTCTGCAGGGTTTCAAGTTTTTGACAATGGTGGGTAGGTGTGTCTTCACGGCGATAGAGCAAGTGGATTGACGGTGACTGTGATGGTTGTTGTGGGCAGGTCTCCTCGGTTTGTCCAACTCTGTATGGATATGGATTTTCGGTTTCTATTGCAGGACGCGAAGGTGGTGTATCGTGGAGTGGAGTTCGGATTGGCCATCTTCTCTACTATGTAGGTTAAGTCAAGGGAGTTGAAGCTACGGTTTCCTTTTGTCGTCAATGTTTTGTCCTTAAATGACACTACTCCGGAGGTGGTCTGGTGGCTGTGTTGAAGTTTCTTGCTACTGGTTGTTATTATCTCATCCAATTTCTTATGTTGTCTAATTTTTATTATTTATGCTTTCTTTAGGTTTCAGGTCTCAGCTCTGTGGTACTTGTTGGGTTTTTTTGTTGTTGTTTGGTCCTTTGGTTTTCTCGGCTGGGTCGAGTCTTTGTTTTTCAAATGGGGATCGTGATGTAGGCGTTAGAGATTTTGGTTTGACATTTTGCCTGCGTGTGGGGTACGGTTCTTGGGAGATTTTTGCTGTTGGGACTAAGTATTTGCCAGCATTTTGTTTACTTGGTTATAGTACCCATGTTGAAGAAGATGTTTCTCAACTTCATATGTATTCATATATATAGTTTATATGATTCATTCTAATGTTCTCATAAAAGAACACATTTCTCATACGATACATCTCTAAGTGCGTTGAATGTAGGGTTTATGTGGAGGTTGACCAGAGCGTTATTTTTATTCATAGAAACAAGGATACGAAGCTTGAACCACATTTTTGGTACAAGAGGAAAAGAAAGTAAAAACAACAAACAAAAAATAAACGGGTTACCCCCCAAACTAATGCCTAAAAATCGAGGTTCATATGGAATCCACAAGCAATTAGATGCCCAATCCTTCCGGGGGAGTCAAAAAGTAACAAAAGGATATTTTTGGCGATAATCATGCTTGGCATGAAAATCAGCATAGGAATTTCCTTCTCTTGCAATGTGATTCAACAACACCCTCCAAGGCCTCTCCAAGATATCAACAATATCCTTGATAAACGAAGCATAACAATGGCGATGAGAAGGAACGCGCTTCACTAAAGAGAAAGATTTCTTAGAGTCCATTTGGAACTCTACACGCAAACTTAGCTCTTAGGCTCTAGTCAAGCTAGAAAAAATATCAAGGAGATCAAGGTGAAGAATATCTTGGTCATCGATCGAAAACCAAAGAAACCTCCCAATCAAGCAACGACCGCATTCTGCAAACAACCACCAAAACTTCCTCTACTCAGGTTACCCAAAACACTACCATCCATGTCTAGAATAACACAATCTGATAGAGATAGAGACCATTGCACCATCTGAGACTTACTCGGGCTCACATCACCATTTGGAAGAGAAGCTCATTGAATATTAGAAATAAACACAAAGATATTAATATATAGCAAGGACTTGGTCACATCACCAAGGATTTTTAAGTATTAATGGAGTAAGTAAAATCTCTCATTAAGAAAGCTTCACCTTCCTCGCCCATGGTATTTTCGTGAAGAGAGAGAGAGAGAGAGAGAGAGAGAGAGTAAAATTCACCTTTGAAGTCTTAATTTCTAGTCTCTAAATGATGTTGTGGCTGTAACTGAACAAAAATCTTCGAGTTTGAAGAAGAAAAAACCTCAAAGTGGTGATTATGGTTAAGTGTTGAACGAAAAACCCTTGGTTTAATGTTATTCACCAAGGAACCTTGGTTGGTAATTAGCCAATTATTCTTTTGGAAAGAATTGTCATCGAAGTATAAAATGAATTTTGAGATGTTGATGATGTTGGTAAAGTTAAAATTAAGCTTTTCATGTAAGGAATAGTTAATTAAACTGGCTTGGAAATTAATTAAATGAATTGTGTTATTATGAGCAATGAATTCATTATTAATTGAACTTTTGAAATTTAGATGTTGTATGTGCAAGATTTTATGCAAAAGTAAGGAAAACCTCGATATGGAACCTGTAAGATTATGTACTTCTAAGAATGATTGTGGATTAATTATGTTGTTTCGTTATATGTGGATGTGTTTGAATGAATGAAATGATATGTAACATTCTATATGCTGTTGTGTTGATATAACTTTGTAGATGGCTCGATTCATTAGAGGTGAGTCCTCATGTCCGTTAAGGGCGCCCATCACTGTTGAAGGGAACCTAGTTCTACTAGAGGAGATGGAAAGGATAGTGCAAAAAAATAGCGTGAGAGTAGTTTTGTTAGATCTCTATTATGACGATCTTAGTTTCTCTTTTTAAGTTTTGTGACTCTATGAAATCTCTGACTTTGGACGATTATACATATATTCTGTTACATGACTTTGACCTTGCTTATATAAAAAAAAGTTAACTTTGACCCCTGACATGACTATGATGAGTTGGTCATGCCATTATGCTTGTTTCTTTTGTGATGGTATCAATCAATATATATTAGAAAAGAACAACTTCTAGCATGACGTGTCGCTCTCACAGGCCAAGTTAGTGATGTGTCGCTCCCAGATTAATTCTCATCTAATATTTTACATGTAAGCTCTTTCTCCTTGGCCCCACTTGCCACATGTGCCTTGATTTTTACTTACCCTATTTCTCCTTAATAAAAAAATACATTTTTAAATTTTAGATTTGATTAGGATTTAGGTTTTTTATTTATTGATTTTAACTTAATTTATTTTTGATTTATTTTTAGAGTATTAATTAATTTTTATGGTATTTTTATTGAATTTTCGGATTTTTAATTAATTCCGGATTTTATGAGTTTTTATTGTGATTTGCTAGATTTTGATAGTTTTTATCTTTTTTTATTTAGTACATTTTTAAATTTTAGATTTGATTAGGATTTATGTTGTTTATTTCTGTATTTTATCTTAATTTATATTATTATTTATTTTTAGAGTATTAATTATTTTTTATGGTATTTATATTGAATTTTCGGATTTTTAATTAATTCCGGATTTTATGAGTTTTTATTGTGATTTGCTAGATTTTGATAGTTTTTATCTATATTTATTTAGTACATTTTTAAATTTTATATATATTAGAAAAGAACAACTTCGAGCATGACGTGTCGCTCTCACAGGCCAAGTTAGTGACGTGTCGCTCCCAGATTAATTCTCACCTAATATTTTACATGTAAGCTCTTTCTCCTTGGCCCCACTTGCCACATGTGCCCTGATTTTTCCTTACCTTATTTCTCCTTAATAAAAAAATACATTTTTAAATTTTAGATTTGATTAGGATTTAGGTTTTTTATTTCTTGATTTTATCTTAATTTATTTTTGATTTATTTTTAGAGTATTAATTAATTTTTATGGTATTTTTATTGAATTTTCGGATTTTTAATTAATTCAGGATTTTATGAGTTTTTATTGTGATTTGCTAGATTTTGATAGTTTTTATCTATTTTTATTTAGTACATTTTTAAATTTTAGATTTGATTAGGATTTATGTTGTTTATTTCTGTATTTTATCTTAATTTATATATATATATTTTTTAGAGTATTAATTATTTTTTATGGTATTTTTATTGAATTTTCGGATTTTTAATTAATTCCGGATTTTATGAGTTTTTATTGTGATTTTCTAGATTTTGATAGTTTTTATCTATATTTATTTAGTACATTTTTAAATTTTAGATTTTATTATGATTTATGTTGTTTATTTCATGATTTTATCTTAATATAAAATCTGTGATAAGTGATTTAAATCAATAATACATCCCATCAGCAAAAACCCTCTTAAAACCTTGCCTACCTCCACTATCTCCTCCATGGAATTCATCTCCTCCATGCAATTTTCATCTCATCTCTCCAATGAACGGAACCACCCCCACAAAATCGTCTCATCTCTCAACGGAACCACTTTGCCATCGACTTGCAATCGCATCCCTCCGATTTGCTGCCTTGGACTGATTGGGAAGGTTGCAGATGGAGGTTTCAAATTATTTTCTTCCTTTGCTTGCATAATATGTTATGGTTTTTTTCAATTTTATTTTACTTTACCTTTAACTTTCATTCACTCATGTTTGACTTCAAGGTCAATTTCGTTCATCACTTGCCATGCTAATTTCAAATTCTTTTCTTCAGGTTTTTTTTATAGATATTCCACCAAAAGAGATTCTTTGGAAGCCATGGATGGTGAGTCCATTTTATATTCTATATGGAATTTTGCAATATTTTGATTTGTTTTTTATGTTTTTTGATTCTCCTTTGTATGTGATTCTATTTTATTCGTTTTTCTTAATTTGCATCTAAAATTTGTGTCCTATGTTATTGGAGGTGAAACATTGATCTGTGTATGTTTTGATTAACCTAATCATTGTCAGTGAAGTGGATTGAGGGAGTGAAAGAATTGAGGGGAGAGAAAGGAGAAGTTGTAGATTTTTTTCCTTGCAACTTTTTTATTTGGTAATTTTTTCTTTTTGCCTGCTTCTTGCACCGAGGAAATTAATTATTATTGTTGGTGCTTGCCGTTACAACTACATAACTACATATTATGGATGAGATTTTACTGCTTATCTTTGTTCGCTTAAGCTATACTATTGAGGTTAGACTTTTATAATTGGTGCTATCCTTTCTAATATACTAAACGCCTAAACCAATGTTCTAACAATAAATTGATTTCCTTGGCTTCCCTGGAAACATTTGACATGAATTTATCCGTAGGTACAGAACGACAATGAGGTGCATACCTCTTTCTGACTACACTCTCTGATTCTCAGCTAGCTGAAGATGAAACATGATTGATGACTCAAGATCTTATCTTGCTCTCATTTCAAGTAAGCCACGAAACATGTGAGACCAGTGCTCATGGAGGTTTTTCTCAGTCCATTATATGTATATATTCACCAGATAAGAGATAGAGATGTGTGTTTGGTGTTGCACTACTGTGATGCATATGTATATATTCACCAGATAAGAGATAGAGATGTGTGTTTGGTGTTGCACTACTGTGATGCATATATAGTTTTTCTTGTAAGATCAAGTTTTGATCTAGTAGTACAACTCTATGTTTTGATGATTACAAGTTAACCTTTTGATATGAACAATTGTGGTACTCTAACGTGTTCTTCTGAGTGTGCTATTTACAGGCTCTGACCTCAACTCAATCTCACACAAATCAGAAGCACTGTGTATAAAGAGCAACCCAAGCAACGCTTTCGCATTCACCATGTTCAGTATGAACAGTGGAAAAGCTTCAGAAGTTCTGAAGTTATACAAACTCTGATGTGGACTCAGTCACTAGAAGTTCTGAAGATCCAGAAAGTCTGATAACCAAGAAACACTGAAGGCTCAGATATTCTGATGGTGTAGAAGACTCTGAAGATCTAGAAGCTGATTAGTGAAATTCTGTTGTCCAGAAGCAAGATACTCTGAAGACCATGTTCTTCCCTCTGAGCTCAGAACCAGAAGAAACAATGGTCAGAGGATCTGGGCTTTCCCTCTGACTCTGATCAACCGGCTTCACAAGTTCCAATATGAAGCATTCCCCTGATCAGAAGTCTCCTACGTTTAAAGGTCAAGTCGCTATCCAAGTACAAAAGCAACTGTACCTTCCTGACGACCTACCTAACAGTCTCAGACACAGCAGAAGCTGGATTTTCCAGAACTGCCCTCCAACGGTAGCATTTCCCATGCAACGCTCAACCCTAATCCTTGGAGTATATAAAGAGGCTGAAGACTGAAAGAAACAGCTAGAAGCATTCACATACGCGCAAGACAAACTTAAATTCTTCTAAGCTTTCTTTCATCTGAAAATTCATTGAGTTTACTATTAGCTTTTTAGAAGCAAATCTCTTGTAAACAATTCTTTGATAAACAGTTTGTTTAGTTCCTTTAGGAGATCAAGGCTGATCGGATCCTAGAGAAGACTAAGAGAGTGAATCTTGGTGTGAGCTAAGTCAGTGTAATTGTTAGTCACTTGTAGGTTTCAAGTGCAGCTGTAACTCTTACCTGATTAGTGGATTGCCTTCATTCTAAGAAGGAAGAAATCACCTTAACGGGTGGACTGGAGTAGCTTGAGTGATTTATCAAGTGAACCAGGATAAAATCCTTGTGTGCTTTTCTATCTCTTATCTTTAGCACTTAAGTTCTCGAAAGATTTGTCAAAATCTTTAAGGTGGAAGTTTTATACTGAAAACGTTATTCAAACCCCCCCTTTCTACCGTTTTTCATACCTTCAATTGGTATCAGAGCGCAAGTTCTGATTACCACACCTAACAGTGTTCAGTGATCCGGGCCGGTGTGAAAAACAATGGCTGCCACCACCAATGAAACTCAAAGAGATGGTTACAATGCAAAGCCTCCTATGTTCGACGGTCAAAGGTTCGAATATTGGAAAGATAGACTGGAAAGTTTCTTTCTGGGTTTCGATGCAGATCTCTGGGATATTATTGTGGATGGCTACGAGCGTCCAGTTGATGCAGATGGCAAGAAGATCCCAAGGTCAGAGATGACTGCAGATCAAAAGAAGCTGTACTCACAACATCACAAAGCAAGAGCAATTCTTCTAAGTGCTATTTCCTATGAAGAGTACCAGAAGATTACAGATCGTGAGTTTGCGAAAGGCATTTTCGAATCTCTGAAGATGTCTCATGAAGGAAACAAGAAATTCAAAGAATCAAAGGCATTGTCTTTGATCCAAAAGTATGAATCCTTCATCATGGAGCCAAATGAGTCCATTGAAGAAATGTTCTCCAGATTTCAGTTGCTTGTAGCTGGCATACGACCTCTCAACAAGAGCTACACAACAAAAGATCATGTCATAAGGGTCATCAGGTGTCTTCCTGAAAGTTGGATGCCTTTAGTGACTTCAATAGAGCTCACGAGAGACGTTGAGAATATGAGTTTAGAAGAACTCATCAGCATTTTGAAATGCCATGAGCTGAAGCGCTCAGAGATGCAAGATCTGAGGAAAAAGCCCATAGCCTTGAAATCTAAATCTGAAAAGGCTAAGGTTGAGAAGTCAAAAGCTCTTCAAGCTGAAGAAGAGGAATCTGAAGAAGCATCAGAAGATTCTGATGAAGATGAGCTGACTCTGATCTCCAAGAGACTCAATCGCATCTGGAAGCACAGGCAGAGCAAATACAAAGGCTCTGGAAAGGCAAAAGGAAAGTCTGAATCCTCAGGTCAGAAGAAGTCCTCACTTAAGGAAGTCACATGCTTTGAGTGCAAAGAATCAGGGCACTACAAAAGTGACTGTCCAAAATTGAAGAAGGACAAGAAGCCAAAGAAGCACTTCAAGACAAAGAAGAGTCTGATGGTGACATTTGATGAATCAGAGTCAGAGGATGTTGACTCTGATGGTGAAGTCCAAGGACTCATGGCTATTGTCAAAGACAAGGAAGCAGAGTCAAAGGGAGCTGTTGACTCTGACTCAGAGTCAGAAGGAAATCCTAACTCAGACGATGAAAATTAGGTATTCGCTTCTTTCTCTACCTCTGAACTGAAACATGCATTGTCTGATATTATGGATAAGTATAACTCCTTATTGTCTAAGCATAAGAAGCTGAAAAAGAACTTATCTGTTGTTTCCAAGACTCCTTCTGAACATGAGAAAATTATTTCTGATTTGAAAACTGATAATCATGCCTTGATCAATTCTAACTCTGTGCTTAAGAACCAGATTGCTAAGTTAGAAGAAATTGTTGCCTGTGATGCCTCTGATTGTAGAAATGAATCTAAGTATGAAAAGTCTTTTCAAAGATTCCTAGCTAAAAGCGTGGATAGAAGCTTAATGGCTTCAATGATCTATGGCGTAAGCAGAAATGGAATGCATGGCATTGGCTATTCTAAACCAATTAGAAATGAGCCCTCTGTGTCTAAAGCTAAATCCTTGTATGAATGCTTTGTTCCCTCTGGTACCATATTGCCTGATCCTGTACCTGCTAAAGTTGCTAAAAACCCTCTTAAAAAGGGATCCTTCTCTATGACTAAATATCATGCAAATATTCCTTTAAAATATCATGTTGAGACACCCAAGGTGATCAGAACCTCTGGGGTAACTAACAAGAGAGGACCCAGAAAGTGGGTACCTAAGGACAAGATTATCTATGTTGCAGATATCCTTGATAGCTCCACTGAAACACCAATCATGGTACCTGGACAGTGGATGCTCGCGTCACATGACGGGAGAAAGGCGTATGTTCCGAGAGCTGAAACTTAAGCCTGGAGGCGAAGTTGGCTTTGGAGGAAATGAAAAGGGTAAAATTGTTGGTACTGGTACTATTTGTGTAGATAGTAGTCCATGCATTGATAATGTGTTATTGGTAGACGGCTTAACACATAACTTATTGTCTATAAGTCAATTAGCTGACAAGGGTTATGATGTTATATTCAATCAAAAGTCCTGCCGGGCTGTAAGTCAAATCGATGGCTCTGTTCTGTTTAACAGCAAGAGGAAGAACAACATTTATAAGATCAGATTATCTGAGTTGGAGGCTCAGAATGTGAAGTGCCTTCTGTCTGTTAATGAAGAGCAGTGGGTATGGCATAGACGGTTAGGGCATGCCAGTATGAGAAAGATTTCTCAGCTGAGCAAGCTAAACCTTGTCAGGGGCTTACCCAATCTGAAGTTCGCTTCAGACGCTCTTTGTGAAGCATGTCAGAAAGGCAAATTCACAAAAGTCCCTTTCAAGGCAAAGAATGTTGTCTCAACCTCAAGGCCGTTAGAACTTCTGCATATCGACCTTTTTGGACCAGTGAAAACTGAGTCTATAGGTGGCAAGAGATATGGGATGGTTATCATTGATGACTATAGCCGCTGGACATGGGTAAAGTTTCTAACCCGCAAGGATGAGTCTCATGCTGTGTTCTCTACCTTCATTGCTCAAGTGCAAAACGAGAAGGCTTGTAGGATTGTGCGTGTCAGAAGTGACCATGGTGGAGAGTTTGAGAATGACAAGTTTGAGAGTCTGTTTGATTCCTATGGAATTGCACATGATTTCTCTTGTCCCAGAACTCCTCAACAAAATGGTGTTGTTGAGAGGAAGAACAGAACTCTTCAGGAGATGGCTAGAACCATGCTCCAAGAAACTGGCATGGCTAAGCACTTTTGGGCAGAGGCAGTAAATACAGCATGTTACATTCAGAACAGAATCTCTGTGAGACCAATTCTGAATAAGACTCCTTATGAATTGTGGAAGAACATAAAACCCAACATTTCTTATTTTCATCCTTTTGGCTGTGTTTGTTATGTTCTCAATACTAAGGATAGATTGCATAAATTTGATGCTAAGTCTTCTAAATGTCTATTACTTGGTTATTCTGAGAGATCTAAAGGTTTTAGATTTTATAATACTGATGCTAAGACTATTGAAGAATCTATTCATGTTAGATTTGACGATAAGCTTGACTCTGACCAGTCAAAGCTAGTTGAAAAGTTTGCAGATTTAAGCATTAATGTTTCTGACAAAGGCAAAGCTCCAGAGGAAGTTGAGCCAGAGGAAGATGAACCAGAGGAAGAAGCTGGTCCCTCTAACTCACAAACTCTGAAGAAGAGCAGAATCACTGCAGCTCACCCTAAGGAATTGATTTTGGGCAACAAATACGAACCAGTCAGAACCAGATCTGCCTTCAGACCCTCTGAAGAGACCTTGCTCAGTCTGAAAGGATTGGTGTCCTTAATTGAACCCAAGTCCATAGATGAAGCTCTTCAGGACAAGGATTGGATTCTGGCCATGGAAGAAGAATTGAATCAATTCTCCAAGAACGATGTTTGGAGCTTAGTGAAGAAGCCTGAGAGTGTCCATGTTATTGGAACGAAATGGGTATTCAGAAACAAGCTGAATGAGAAAGGAGATGTAGTCAGAAACAAGGCAAGGCTAGTTGCTCAAGGCTACAGCCAGCAGGAAGGAATAGACTACACTGAAACATTTGCTCCAATAGCAAGACTGGAGGCAATCAGACTGTTGATCTCTTTTTCAGTAAATCACAACATAGTTCTACATCAGATGGACGTGAAGAGTGCCTTCCTAAATGGTTATATTTCAGAGGAAGTCTATGTTCATCAACCCCCAGGTTTTGAAGATGAGAAGAAACCAGACCATGTGTTCAAATTGAAGAAATCACTCTACGGTCTGAAGCAAGCTCCCAGAGCATGGTATGAGAGACTTAGCTCATTCCTTCTGGAGAATGAGTTTGTAAGGGGTAAAGTAGATACAACTATTTTTTGCAAGACTTATAAAGATGATATCTTAATTGTGCAAATTTATGTTGATGATATTATATTTGGTTCTGCTAATCAATCTCTATGCAAAGAATTTTCTGAGATGATGCAGGCTGAATTTGAGATGAGTATGATGGGAGAATTAAAGTACTTTCTGGGAATACAAGTTGATCAAACACCAGAAGGAACATATATCTATCAGAGCAAGGTCATGGGTTCGAATCCCCCGGCTAACACTGGGGGGGAGATTGTTGGATTTATTAATCCAACGTCACCCTTAGGATTCGATGGGCTTAACATCCCACCCCATGGCGCTTAACATCGCAGCCCCTTGAGGACTCTGTGCTATAAGGAAATAAAGTTGCGCCCTCACTAACAGCAATTGCTTTTGGCGTAGTGGTAAGCGCTTGATCCAATAAGGGGGAGATTGTAAGATCAAGTTTTGATCTAGTAGTACAACTCTATGTTTTGATGATTACAAGTTAACCTTTTGATATGAACAATTGTGGTACTCTAACGTGTTCTTCTGAGTGTGCTATTTACAGGCTCTGACCTCAACTCAATCTCACACAAATCAGAAGCACTGTGTATAAAGAGCAACCCAAGCAACGCTTTCGCATTCACCATGTTCAGTATGAACAGTGGAAAAGCTTCAGAAGTTCTGAAGTTATACAAACTCTGATGTGGACTCAGTCACTAGAAGTTCTGAAGATCCAGAAAGTCTGATAACCAAGAAACACTGAAGGCTTAGATATTCTGATGGTGTAGAAGACTCTGAAGATCTAGAAGCTGATTAGTGAAATTCTGTTGTCCAGAAGCAAGATACTCTGAAGACCATGTTCTTCCCTCTGAGCTCAGAACCAGAAGAAACAATGGTCAGAGGATCTGGGCTTTCCCTCTGACTCTGATCAACCGGCTTCACAAGTTCCAATATGAAGCATTCCCCTGATCAGAAGTCTCCTAGGTTTAAAGGTCAAGTCGCTATCCAAGTACAAAAGCAACTGTACCTTCCTGACGACCTACCTAACAGTCTCAGACACAGCAGAAGCTGGATTTTCCAGAACTGCCCTCCAACGGTAGCATTTCCCATGCAACGCTCAACCCTAATCCTTGGAGTATATAAAGAGGCTGAAGACTGAAAGAAACGGCTAGAAGCATTCACATACGCGCAAGACAAACTTAAATTCTTCTAAGCTTTCTTTCATCTGAAAATTCATTGAGTTTACTATTAGCTTTTTAGAAGCAAATCTCTTGTAAACAATTCTTTGATAAACAGTTTGTTTAATTCCTTTAGGAGATCAAGGCTGATCGGATCCTAGAGAAGACTAAGAGAGTGAATCTTTGTGTGAGCTAAGTCAGTGTAATTGTTAGTCACTTGTAGGTTTCAAGTGCAGTTGTAACTCTTACCTGATTAGTGGATTGCCTTCATTCTAAGAAGGAAGAAATCACCTTAACGGGTGGACTGGAGTAGCTTGAGTGATTTATCAAGTGAACCAGGATAAAATCCTTGTGTGCTTTTCTATCTCTTATCTTTAGCACTTAAGTTCTCGAAAGATTTGTCAAAATCTTTAAGGTGGAAGTTTTATACTGAAAACGTTATTCAAACCCCCCCTTTCTACCGTTTTTCATACCTTCATTTCTGACTTATTTCATCAATTCTACATCTAACTATCATCATTACATATATTAAGAGTCACTTTTCGAAGGCAATATTAGATTTTATAATTAATCATTGTTCTACTATGGTTCAATTAATCAAACTTTAGTCTGATTGGAAGTCTTGCTTGCATGAGTGTGTAATTATCACATTACGATTTAGTATCAGCATATGTTTTTGATTTGGTTATTGTACTTTCAACAACAGTGCTACATAAAGCAAAGAGTTGTTTTAGCCGTTCAACAAATATAATGGGTCTAAAATTTCTAGAGGGGTTTTCTTCCATTCATCTTCTTTAGTAGCATGTGATTAGTTTCCCCTTACAAATAGATCTGATTGGTTATGGCTTCAATTCATTCTTTGGCTTTCATATCTGTCTGCAAATTTGATTGCTATATTTGCACTATCATAGCTAGATTGATGTTGCACATATTGCTATTATGTTTGGTGGTCTTTAGTCTATCCTACTCTAACATGTTTATCAATCTCACTTCATGAGTTCTTGATTTTCTGTTACTTAGAATGCAGATACGGCTAGAAGCTGCTGATTTGGAAGCAAGTTTCATTTGAATTAGCATGAGTTCAAATTAATTCATGTTAAAGTTGGGCAACAATCAGGAATAACACCTAGGATTGCTGCTGATTTGGAAGCAAGTTTCATTTGATTTTTTAATTAGAAATAAATATTTTAATGATTTAAATTCAAAATGTAATACCTTCTTACTTTATGAAGTGCTTTTTTATGCCAGAGAACAGACTCTGGTTGCAGTGAAAACAAAATTTGCATATGATGTTAGGTACTGTGTGGAATTTGTGAGTGTGTTTGTGGATAATTTATAAGAAAAATGGTGGTGATAGTGAGGTAGAGAAATCTGAGAGAGATTTTGATGTAAATGGAGATTTTTCTTTCTTATGAGATTGGACTTTTAACCCTTATCCATACCATTCGAAATTTCCATTACTATTATTTTCGACACTTATGTCACTGACAAATAATAATTAGGTTATGATGTAATGTATATTCTTTGTAATGGAGAATTAAGTAGTTGTTTTTAATAGTCTTTTATATATAATTCAGATGCAAACAGTATGCACTCAGCTATCACTTGAGCACTAGAGCAAGTAAAGGGAGCATACTACGACTGCTTTACTATTCTGAATTTTTTTATCGCAGAAATGCTCCGGTAAGTACAACAAGCTCAAAAGCAGAATATCATGATGAAAATACTAGATATTATTAATGAACCAAACCTTTCAGTTCCAAACTGTCAAGACCTTCGCTAGAAATTTGTTCTAAAGTACGCCCATTAGTACTACTATAAGAGCAAAGCAACATGCTTCTTATATTGGGAGATAGACAAAAGCAGAGGTTGCCTTAGTAAGCTTTCTCACCTGGATCAACAGAAAAAGAAACTGAAACTCGATCGATCAAAGTAGGAATGGCAAGGTTTACTCTTAAAGTCTTCGGCAGGAGGAGGATACAAGAGATCGACCTTGAAGCAAGCAAGGTACGATGGGTGTCATCATCTTCATCGATATTACTCACCAGATAGACTTGAGAAAAGACTTTCAGGCATCCTGAGAGTAAGGAGAAGCTGGATCTAAATGTATTAGAAAGAGCCTAAAAGCTTTTATATATAGGAATAATATTTTACATGAAAATACTTCTACATAAAAATAAATGTTAATAAGATTTGATCGGAATTTTTTTAGTTACTAGAAAGACATAATATAATATAGTTTGATGTTAATTTTTTACTACATAATAATATTGTCCACTTTAATTTTTTTATACAAATTATTATAGGAGTTAAATTCTCCTACGGGAAGAAATATATTTTAACAAGAAAGTACCTTCATTAAGTATTAATTAATGTATCAAATACAATAACAAATTTCGCGGTACATTCTTTTTTTTCTAAGATTAAAATGTGTTCTGAATGCTTTATTGGTGATTCTTCATATCTATAATTTGTGTTATTGTCTTTAGGCTCATGAAGAATGTGAAACGATTTCATGTTGATATGGGTCAAACTTAGTTTATTTTATTGTGTAAAAAATGAACTCGCATAATCACATACATAACGAATCCTTTCTCTTTTTTTCATTGTAGATTAAATCAGCTATTGTTTATTAGCCATCATTAAACCACATCCCCTAATATGTTTTGCATAATTTGAGATTTGGTTAACCAATTTTTTTATTAGTTATTCAATTGTACGAAGTTCAATCTATGCAACAAGGGTTTTAATTTAAGATTTTTTGTTCATTTTGCTCATCATTTCATACTCTTCTATTTCATCAGTTGTTTATTATATTTTTAATGATCAAGGTATTAATTGACCTATCAAATATAATAGATGTATTCCCCGTGCAACGCGCGGGTAAAAAACACTAGTATATATATATAAAATATAAGGGGCTTGATGTCAGGTGAGATGAGTGATTTATGGTGAGAGATGGGAGATCAAATAACCACCACCATATTTAAATTAACGGTTTAGATTTAAACTTATTTAAAATTGATCACGTGCCTCTGATTTCTCCAACCTCTTTCATCTTTCTTCTTCTTTGTTTCACTTGCGCAAAGTTCCAACAAATTTCCAACACCGTAAACTCACGGCTAATATCCCAGCAAAGATTTCCCTCACAAACCCAGTAGAAACAAGTAATTAAAACCCAATTTGATAAACTAGCACAACCCAATTTTTGTTTTAGATTTGATTATAGTGACTGCTAAGGAAATTTGGTTCATAAGTTCGTTCACTTCAATCCAGATCCAGCGGCGGGGCGGAGGCTTTTGGCGGTGGTGGCGGTGCTAGATCCTCACCTCCACTCCACCAAAATTGATTTTTGAAAAAACCCCAATTTTTCAATTGATGTCAATTCCATTGAATCTACTACTCTCAATTTTTCGCCAAAATTTTGAAGTTTGAGAAAAGGGGTTCACATATTTTTTTTTTATTTTGCAAAAAAAATGGATGAGAAACAGGGTTATCCATAATATATAGAAATAGGAATTGTTCAGGGTCCCACTATTCTAGGTGGCATTTCAACACGTACTCTTCATCATAATCCACGTGGCATCTTTTCAGAGAATTTTCCATTTTCTCTTTTCTTTTTTCTTTTTTTTTTCTTTTTCTCTCAACTTTTCAAGTTTCATGTTTCAGCATTTCTTCACACTGTAATTTCTCTCTCTCAACTCCTTTTGCTGCTAGAGCTGAGCGAGAGCCGAGAGGGGAAATGATTTCACACTGTGATCGCTAATTAGTTACCTCTCTCTAGATACATTTTCAGGAAATTCAATCGTTGTTAGTGTTCGTCGTGCTGACTCTCATCAAGGTATCACTGTTCTCTCCACTTCATCCCGATTTCTTCTTCATTCTGAATTTCTTTGATAGTGCAATGACCATGGTGGTTTAGGGATTTTGCTATATGGGTATTTTCCTGTTAGTCTTGGTATTATCGGTGGAAGGCAAAAAAATGATTTTCTCAAAAGCAAGATGAGGGCTTTGCTGCCCTATCAACAGAAAACATTTTATTTGCCTTCCCCTAATTCAATTGAGCAGGTAATTTTTGGTTCTTTTCTTTAGCTCTATTTGTTAATCAAAATTGGTTTGTTCTTGCAAGGCATGAAGATTGATAGTCATTATTGCAAATTGTTTTTGATGGTGTCACCATCAACTGCTGAAGCTTGATAGAGATGGTAATGGCCAAAAAGGGGGGAAATAATTTAAGAATCAATTAAAACATATATAATGGGTTTTCGAAACCCCTATATGTATTACTCTCACCATTCATTCTCCACATACTGTATATAGTTTCAACTTCCTTTGATTAGGCCTCTAGGTAATTTATCCTAATAATTGTTTTTAAGTCTGAGTTGTTAAAGTGAATCACTACAGATTATTTTTCTAAGATATAAAATACATTTATTCTCATAGTTGATCATATCACGTTGCGATCCTTGGTAGGATTCTAGGAACGGAGGGGTTGTTTTGACATTGGTTCTTTTGTTTGTTTGTAGTTCTAAATCGATATGTATTGTGTGCCTGCCAATGTTTTTCTTTTTGTCCATGACTGCCCAACATTTGTTTAGAAGTTTGATAGACTGTCATGGGCGGGAAGTGATTATTGAAGGTTTAATTATTGATTCTTTGCCTCTTTTTTTAAGCTCATGCTTCATCTGAAACCAGTTTAGGATACTGTGTTTTACAAAATGTGCTGGTAGAAGATCTTATCTCCCTTGATTTCAAAACATAGCCCACATAGGTGACTGAAGCAGTTAAAAACATAGCCCACATTGAGATGAAGGAGATTGTGAATGTAAATCTTAAAGTCAATCAAAAAAAGGAGAGATTGACAAGGTGATTTTTTTTATATAGTTAGCAATGCCTGAATAACTGAATAACAAAGAGGTTCAAAAAAGTTAGAACTCAATTCGGTGTTAGGTACACATTAATGGAAATGTGTATGCCTCTTCTTCTTCCTCAAATGAACTGATGCATTTATAGCTGAGACAAAACCAAGGATTTAGTAGAAGCTCCATGTGTTGCTTATTTTGATGCCAAAACCAAGGATTTAGATAAGTGAGTAACTTTAAAAAAAGGACTCTCCAAAAACTGGACACACATTTGTATCAAATAATGAAAATATTTTTGTTTCTGTTGTACCTTTAGATGTTATTTTATATGTTAGACGTTTAGTACCTTCATATGCTAATTTATATGTTATTCAGATACACCTATTAATCTCCTCTCTTTTTCACTATATTGATGCGGAAGCAATTAAGTAAGAATTTTGATGTTTCAAATATTGCCAAAGTCTCATTAATATTGGTGGAAGTACTTTTGAATTTGCAGACTAATGTACTCACCAATCTTTAGACAATCTTTTGTGTACTGGAGGACATGGAGTTTCATTCTATGACATGCAGACTGATGCACTCACCTATCTTTAGTCAAACAATTGAATTTGATCAAATATTAAAGAAGTTAATGTCTGTAGTGTCTTACTATACTTTTGATGCAGAGAAAGAGAGTTTGGTGAAGGAACTGCACCAAGTATCTAACCAGACTGGCCCCTAGAACGGCTAGCATGGATTTGTTAATTTATCTGGCATATGAGAATTTAGTATGGAAGACAACTAAAAGACCCATTTGCCTAATTTTTGTGACTTTATAAATTTTAGCAGATCTTTCTCAAGTAATCATCTTCCCAAGTTTCAGTCTATGACATTTATCCCCAAGCTATGCTGCTTTTTAGGATTTTTTTAGATGTTTTGAGAAGATCGACTATGAAACAGATTGGATTTGTACTAAGAATGCTGCTAAGGTTATCGTGGTGTGTGGATAAGTTGGACCTTTTTATTATTTATTTAGTAATTTTAATTTAATTTCAAGACCTTTTTATTATTATGTTAGTAATTTTAGAATTCTTGCACATGTAAACAAAACAAAATAGAATTAAAAATACATCAAAGTATGGTAATTTGATGATAAAAACAAGTCATGCGAAGATTAGAAAACATTACTACATATATATAACCAAAAAAAAGTTTATAGGGTTAAAATCTCGCCTTAAAGCATGTGCGAAGATTTGAAGGATCATTTTACATGAAAGTATTTCCATGTAAAAATTAATAGAACAATAAAATTTAATTAAATTCACTACTTTACTAAATAATTTTATGTTAAAAGTGTACTACACAACAATATAGTTTCATTTCATTTTTGTACAAAATAAGGGAAAAAAACTATCACGGGGAGGAATAGTTTTCATGAAAATCCATTTGTGTTAAAAATAATTAAAAAGAGATATTCATAATTTCTCAATAATTTTTCGTAATTTTTCAATCATTTTAAAAGTAAATATATATATAAAATTATGAAAATTTAACAGGTAAATTATACCGTATGGAGCTTAAAAAATTAATGTATATATATATTTAACTTAAAAAACTATTTAAGTTTAAATTACATGATAAAATTCTTTCCCATTCACAAAAAAAAATTATGCGATAAAAACTTTCACAAGAAAAAAATATTAAGCCAGAGTCCATGGACAAGGACTTCTCCTAGATGCGAACAAGATGGACTACCCCCCTATTGGGTTCATGAAACTTAATTTGGACGGTAGCTTTCTTAAGGGTGCCAATCTCATGGGAGGAGGAGGCTTGCTGAGGGATAGTTCAGGTGAATGGAGTTGCGGCTTCTATAGCCACGAGGTTCGAGGGTGCGCTTTTGCAACGGAAGCTATTGCTCTTCGTGATGGGCTGGCTATGGCTTGGCGCAACGACACTCGACAATTGATCTGCGAGTCAGACTGCAATGATCTTATAGAGGTGGTCATGAAGCGTGCCCAGATTACTCATCACGCTCAAGCTGGAATCCTACAGAAAGTCTTCCAGCTTGTGGACAGGTGTTGGAGGGTGGAGCTCTATTGGGTTTCCAGAGAGGTTAATTGTGCAGCTGATTGGTTAGCCAAGCAAGGTGCTTGCATGAGGAATCGAGGCTTCCAGCAAGTGGGGTTCCCGTCCCTAGAGCTTGAAGCCTTATTGCTTCAAGATAAGCTAAGAGTGCCTTAGTTTTCGTTCTTTTTGTCATTTTCCGATGTATCAAAAAAAAATATTTAAATAAATTTAAATATTATTTCAGTATATATTCATAATTTTTTATAATATTTATAGAAATAGAATTTATAGAATTATAGAATATCTCCCCGTGAATGCACGGGTATAAAACTAGTGGGTAGAGAAACAGGGATGACTTTGCAGATATGGGTGGACACTGGGCAGAGACCGAGAGATAAGAGAAACAGGGTTATGGGTCACATGCACGTCTTGTACAGTTAAAAACAAGACAGATCTGAATCATTTATTTTTTATCCAACGGTTATTAATTATGCCCTCATCTCTCCCCATAAACTACTGCTCTCACTTGATACGCCCCCTATATATATTGCATGTGGCTGTGTTAACCTTGGGGAGCAAACCCGACAATAGATTGTACCGGAGGTCTGCCGGAATTTTGCTTTCAAGGCAGTGGTTCGTCCACGATGCAGTCTTCCTTCCTAATATTTCCAACAATTTGAAAGCAAAAAATTGTTCGTGCCGATGGTGATGATACTACTGCTCAACAAAGTTAGGAAAAGAGAGGCAAATCGCTTAAAAGATAAGTATCACTTTGTCCCATAAATTATGAATGTATTGCTAACATTGTTCATTTCTTGTAGTATGGAAAGAAAGAAAAAAACATATTGGTAGAATATGGATTCTGGACAGGTACTACTTTAGTGTTTTACTTGTTGGGGTTGATTGTCAAGTCCCACATTGCCCAAGTTTCTAAAATAAAGAAGGAGGTTAAAAATTAGCTATTGGAGAAGTCTCACATCGCTTATTGTGGTGAAGCAAGGGGAAGACCAAGGCTATATATTGGACCTAGGTTCTTTGTTTTTAGATGCACCAGTCAGTAGCACTTTAAGCTTATATTTGACTTAGTTTAATATTTGCTTTGTGAGAGTGTGGTTGTACTAGGGCATTGGGGTGAGAGTGAGAGAAGTCTATGTGTTGTAACAATTTTCACATAGTGATATTTCTCTGGTTGTCGGTTTAGACAACGGTCGTGGTTTTTTCTCCGGTTTTGTAGTTTCCACGTAATTTTCTTGTGTTGTGATTGTGTTTTATTTTTCTTCAGCTGTGTTTTTTCCCAACAGTGGTATCAGAGCTTCAGTTCGATGAGATATCACAATTCTTAGTATGCTCTGTGGTTGCAGAATTATCTGATCTTCCACACCAGAAAAGAAGTGTGATACTGTGGAGGTGCTGAAGAAGAAGTTTGCAGCTGCTATGCCTTACTCGAGCGCTATGAAGTTTGACATAGATAAGTTTGATGGAAGAATCAACTTTGGCTTGTGGAAAGTACAAGTCAAGGATGTGCTGATACAATCAGGATTACACAAGGCGCTGAAAGGAAACTCTTCCAACATGGAGGCCGACAAGTGGGAGGAACTAGATTTGAGGGCTGCAAGTGCAATTCGTCTGTGTTTGCAAAAGAATGTTCTTGCAAATGTGCAGAATTTTTCATCAACCAAGGAGCTTTGGGAGAAGCTTGAAGGGTTATATCAGGCAAAGGGCATCTCAAATCGGTTGTTGTTGAAAGAGCAATTCCACAATCTACGCATGGATGAAGGTACGAAAATATCTGATCATCTGAGTACTTTGAATAATATTATCTCCGAGCTGGAATCTATCAAAGTAGAGATTGATGATGAAGATAAAGCGTTAAGGCTCATTTTGTCCCTTCCATCTTCCTATGTTCATCTGAAACCTGTTTTGATGTATGGGAAGGAAAGTTTGAGTTTTGAAGAAGTTGCAACTAAAATTATTTCGGAAGAAAGGAGAATGAAAAATGATGAAAGCACTTCAACAAGCTCAATATTGCTAACTGGAGGTGGGGCTAATGGGAAGAAGATCCTTGCAAAGAATCTGGCGTGCTGGAAGTGTGGAAAGTCTGGGCATATGAAGAGAAATTGTTCAGGTGGAGCAGTATCTGATAAAGACTCTGAGGTAAGTGCTAGCACTGTCTCCCTTGTTTTGGGAGATGATGGTGATGATCTCATATAGAAGATAAAGTTTGTCCTTATGGTATTTCCGTTATACCATGGAAAAGCACAAGTTATTGCTAGCGGATTCAGAAACAGCACACGAGCATTGGTTGGCATTGATGAAAGGTGTGTGGTGAAAGGTGTCGATGGCTGAAGAACTTCCTGGAAGCCAACATGGGAGTTGCACCATAAAATTTAAGCAAGGTTTCGACATGTGGAAATTCTTGGAATGGTTTAGTTCCAAGTGAAATTCTTGGGATGGTTTGTTTCCAAGTAAAGTGTACTATTTTATGGTGGAGTATGATTGTCGGTATAGACAATGTAAGCGGAAGATGTGTAACTCTTACAATCAAGGTGAAGATTGTTGGGGTTGATTATCAAGTCCCACATTGCCCAAGTTTCTAAAATAAAGAAGGAGGTTAAAAATTAGCTATTGGAGAAGTCTCACATCGCTTATTGTGGTGAAACAAGGGGAAGACCAAGGCTATATATTGGACCTAGGTTCTTTGTTTTTAGATGCACCAGTCAGTAGCACTTTAAGCTTATATCTGACTTAGTTTAATATTTGCTTTGTGAGAGTGTGGTTGTACTGGGGCATTGGGGTGAGAGTGAGAGAAGTCTATGTGTTGTAACAGTTTTCACATAGTGATATTTCTCTGGTTGTCGGTTTAGATAACGGTCGTGATTTTTTCTCCGGTTTTAGAGTTTTCACGTAATTTTCTTGTGTTGTGATTTTGTTTTATTTTTCTTCAGCTGTGCTGTTTCCCAACATTACTCTGAGCCATTTGGTGGGATTAGATATTCACGCCTTTTCTTGTGATACAAACTTTAATCTCTTTAAGTTGAATTACAGAGAGAAATACAATATATCATTTTTATTTAGTTTGGAAAAGTTAGACCTTGATGAATGACTACTTAAATATAGAAATGTCTATTGATGAAATAGTTATAATTGTTTTGCTAGTAATCAAATATGAGAAATGATTCTAGAGAATATGTGCCGACCTTGTCACATTGGATGAAGGTTTGGAAAGTATATGGCCAAGAAATTGGTTTAGATGTCAGGGTCTAGGGAAGTTTTTCTCTGTTGTCTTATTTGATTTTTTTTTTTTGGTCTTTTTTGTTGAAGTTTTTGATGTTGTGCTGTTTTGCTGTTACTGAAGCTGTTATTGTCTGTTGTTGTTTCTGTTTGCTGCTACTGTCTAACTAAATGTTTGTTGCTTTCAAAATAAAAGTCCTATTTGTTGTTTGTTGTTGGTGCAAAAATTGAAGGGTCTTTGTTGACCCGAGGATATAAGGGTATTTTTGTGGGTCTTTTATTTTATTTTTAATTTATTTTCTAAGTTTTAATTAGTTTTTATGATATTTTTAAGTACTTTTCGAATTTTTAATTATTTTAGGATTTTAGGAGTTTTTATTTTGATTTGTTAGATTTTAGTAGTTTTTATCTTATTATTAATTAGTACTTTTTAAATGATAGATTTAGTAAGGATTTAGGTTGTTTATTTTTTATTATTATCTTTCTAGGATTTTATTTTAATTAGTTTATTTTAATTTTATTTAGGATTTTCAGAATAAAGAGAAAAGAGAAAACCAGAATAAGAGAGCTAATCCTGTGCTGATGGTTCACAGGAGCTTCCATGCACCCGCAGCAGATCCGAAGGTTGCAACTTCACTCCCCGCCATGTGGCTCGATCGTAGCAGAGGTCCATCGTTAGACCGTAGCACGCGAAGCACTGGAATCCAGCCCACTTTAGCATTGGCCCAATTGCAAGAGGACACGTGGCGGTTTTCTTTTGTCTTATGCGGTGGCATATTCACGTGAAAGAAGGAAATAAAACAGAAGGAAAAAGTGGACGGTGGCGGCGTATGGAATTTGGAAAAACTTAATATATATATATATTTTGGTAGAAGTATTAGGGGGTAGCTTTTGGTGATTGGAATTGAGCACAGACTTTTTAGGGTTTTGGAGAGCTTTTTCAAGGTTTCTCCAGGAGATTTTAGGTGCTATTTTCTTTCTCTTGAATTCTTGATTATGGCTATGCTAGGCTAAACTTCTTTTTTAGTACTTGGGATGTGAATCCTTTTTAGGATTATGTTTTGATTCGAATCTTTACTTCATATGAATTTTGTTTATTAATCTACGTAGTTGTTTCAATTTATCTTTTGATTATACTTGAATGCATGCGAGTGATTTACTGATTCTTATGAGAACGGAAGTTGATTAGGAATTAGAGAAACAAGGAAACAATTAGATTAGGCGTTCCCTACTGCTTGATTCAAGAGTAGAACCTAATTGCGTTGGCTAGTTTAAATAGAACTTAATCTTCAATTCTCTGGTCTAGGTGCTCGTAAAACAGACTTAGTAATTGAATTGAAAGTCTAGGGCGTGTGAGTTATCAACATCTTAGAACATAGGCTAAATCGCCGTAGAGGAGTTTATTAAATTTATATGAACATTGTTAGAATAAAGGCATAAGCCGAATTGGTGAAACAGGACCCAAGTACTATCTTTCTCATCTGATTTCATAAACTATTTGATTTTCGCTTTTACTTTTTATTAGTGATTGTTACAATCTTTAAAATCCTTAAAATTGGTTTTTATTTTCATAATCTAAATATCAGAAGTTAAGAGAATTAGTATTGAATCACAATCCTCGAGGGATCGATATTTATTACTACGGGCAACTTTGTACACTTGCAAAGGAGCTATCAGTCTTACTTTTGTTGTTGTTGGGTATTAAGAGAAGTGTTGTAAGTGGCTGCTGGAGCTTGCCCTGTTGGTTTTTTGCTACGGGAGGACGCTCCTAAGTTGAGTTTTTGGTTTTAGGTTGAGTCAAGGGATGTTATGTCATTGTATATAGGTGCAGAATGGCTTTCCCAAGATTGTAGTATTCTTTTTCCTTGCGTGGTTTGTTTCCTACTGTGTTTTGCCTCGCAAGGTTTTAATGAGGCTCTCTTTTGGAATTTTGTCAATTGTCATTATGTGGGATGGTGGAGGGTTTATTTTGTTCAGATCAGGTTGTGGGCGTTTCGAGTTCTGATCAGTTTGTACATGTTTCTTGTCTTGAGTTGCTATTGGCTCAAGCTTCTTTTTTAATAATATACATTTCATTTAAAAAAAAAATACATAAACGCATGCTTTGTTGTTTAATCATGTTAATGCCTGGTCATATGGGGGAAAAGCCTTTGTAAGTGCTTGTTATATTCTTAATAGAGTTTCTAGTAAAATTTGTGAAAAATTTATAAGAAGTGTAGAAATATCTTTTCCCATACTTGAAATTCATTTAATTGTGGGGGTATTTGAATAAAGTATGAATACCTGATGTTAAAAGAAAGAATATTGGTGCTAAGGCATATCGCTTTATTAGTCATAGACATGATTATGTTGCTATAAATTCTTGATCTTGAAAGATATTGAATCTAGAGGTTTTGATTATTGTGAATGATTAATTTTTATACGTGTGCTTGTGTTTGTGATTCACAAGAAGCAATTGAAGTTGGAAACCATGATATATGCAATAGAGAGAAAAGACATATACATGTCATGCATGTTGCTAAGAAATTGAATAAGAATTGTTTGATTTTCCTTGAGTATGTAAATTCTTGTGACCTTCGTCAAGAATCATTCTTCTCAACTCCATGTCCAATGGCACGCAGACACGTCCTTTGCAACGTAGAATGCCATCGGTTCCTACTTCGAAATCCGGTGCTTTTCCCAAAATGATCAAGTTCCGTTTCTCGATCAGCTCCCCATCTAACAGTTGCTTCACCTTGATCTCGTTCAGAAAATCACTAGTGATCGTCACCATCCCAAAGCTCAATTTTCCAGGTGTCACTTGCATACCCAAACTGAGGTCGCGAAAAGTCTCGATAAGTTCCAATTCCTTAATCATCAGCGATGAAACATGAATTGTCTGGCGACTCAGTGCGTCTGCTACAACATTTGCTTTTCCTGGGTGGTACAGCAAAGTGAAATCATAGTCCTTGATAAATTCAATCCAACGCCTTTGTCTCATATTCAGATCCTTCTGATCGAACAGGTACTTCAGGCTCTTGTGATCACTAAAAACAGTGAAAGTGCTCCCATAAAGGTAGTGCCTCCAAATCTTGAGCGCAAATACCACAGCCGCTAACTCCAAGTCATGCGTAGGATAGTTCCGTTCATGTATCTTCAATTGCCTTGAAGAATAAGCCACAGCCTTTCGGTGTTGCATCAACACACAACCCAAACCTTGGTACGAAGCATTGCAGTAAACCTCGTAGGGTTCCTCCTCTTGTGGTAAAGTCAAAACTGGTGCGGTCATCAAACGCTCCTTCATATCTTGGAAACTCTGTTCACAATCCTCTGTCCATGCGAAAGGTTGGTTCTTCCGGGTGAGTTTCGTCAATGGTCCTGCAATCTTAGCAAAACCTTCGATGAATCGTCGGTAATATCCAGCTAACCCGATGAAACTCCTTATATCTGTCACAGTCTTAGGACGCTCCCATGCAAGTACCGCTTCCACTTTACTAGGATCCACAGCAATGCCCTCCTTTGAGATGACATGCCCTAGAAACTTTACTTCCTCTAGCCAAAACTCACATTTTGCCGCGTTAGCATACAATACCTTCTCCCGAAGAACTTGCAAAACTTGTCGCAGATGTTCCTCGTGTTCTTCACGATTCCTCGAGTAGATCAAGATGTCGTCGATGAACACCACAACGAAACGATCCAAGAATGAATGAAAGATCCTATTCATGTAGTCCATGAATACAGCTGGTGCATTCGTAACTCCAAACGGCATCACCAAGTACTCGTAGTGCCCATAGCGTGTCCTAAATGCAATCTTTTGGATATCCTCGTCTTTGACTCTAATCTGGTGATATCCCGATCTCAGGTCAATCTTCGAGAAAATAGCAGCACCCTTCAATTGATCCATCAAATCGTCAATCCTCGGCAACGGATAACGGTTCTTTATCGTGACTTTGTTCAACTGTCGATAGTCCACGCAAAGTCGCGATCTTCCGTCCTTCTTCTTCACAAGCAGCACTGGCGCTCCCCATGGAGAAACGCTAGGTCGAATAAACCCCTTCTTGGTTAAATCTTCGAGTTAACTCTTCAGCTTAGTCAGTTCTGCCGGTGCCATACGATACGATGCGATTGATATAGGTCCAGTGCCTGGGACCATATCAATTGTGAACTCCATATCTCTGACTGGAGGTATTCCAGGTACGTCTTCGGGAAACACATCCTCGAATTCTTGCACAACAGCTATTACTTGTACTCCATTCTCCTTAGCTTCCATCACGGTTGCCGACAAAAGGGAACTCAAAGCTCCTTTCCTCAAAGAAAGCTTCGAAAAGTACGAGTTCAGAAACTCGGCGAGTCCAGCATCGGGAAAGATAACTACCTTATTGGCGCAATCAAGAAGAACATGATGGTGGGACAACCAATCCATGCCTATGATCACATCCAATCCCTTGAGAGGTAAGCAGGTCAAGTTAGCTACAACGTTCTCTACCTAATACATGTTGTTCTATAATAACTAACTATGTATGTACTTATATCAAATGTATAATTAACGATAACTAACATAAGGTTATACACCTACGAACAACCTTCAAAAATAATTTATATAAACAGTAATCAAGCACACTCTTCCTCCGATTGACACCCCATCAATCGGTCTCAGAGTTCAAACATCTTAAGCAGACACTCTACCCAAAAGCTCTGGTTTTCTAGACCAAAGCTCTGATACCACAACTGTAACGCACCAATTTCTCAACTGACGAGTCACATTAGTAACCTAACAAAGTCTAAGGACTATCCTACAATTCCTAAAATCCAAGGGAATTTTTTTTTCTGAAAAACAACTAAACACTTCAGCTGAAAGGTTGGAAACATATTATAACTTTATTTAAATAACCTGTTTCCCGATATACAGTAATAATAGTTTACAATACCATAAGTAAGGTTCAGAATAAACATGCGCACTTTAACAGTGGCAGAAGCAAGGCTTTAATAACAGAGTTCTCTTATAGAAAAGGAGACTCAAACACCGTCCACAAGAAGAGAAGCAAAGCTGCTTCTCACACCTCTACTCCACCGCTTACAACTCGATCTCCAACTCGAGCAGCTAAGCCTCGGCGGAAGGATCTCCATCGCCTAATAGCGTTAAGCGCCCAAACAACAAGTAGCAAATAGAAAGGGTTAACTCCCTACAATTACCATGTATAAAAGAGAAAATCATGCTATTCAAATTTTGTTACCTAGCATGGTAAATAACTAGCAACATAACTCAACTCATATATCAACAACTTAAACATAGATGAACTCAGATAATAATAACCTCAACAATGTAACATCAAATCAGATATCAATAAACCAATAACTAGAATCCAACAACATAGGGTCAGGTGTTAGTTTCCTATAATGCAACTATATGCTGCTAACAAAATGGATCGATCAATATCGTCTCGCAAGACGGGACAATGATAGGACACACCTCCTCATCGCCACTTATAGCGTCATACATGACGGGACAATCATAGGACACACCTCCTAATCGCCACTTAACGTCACACAAGACGGGACAATCATAGGACACACCTCCTGATCGCCACTTAGCGTCTCACAAGACGGGACAGTGATAGGACACACCTCCTCATCGCCACTTATAGCGTCATACATGACGAGACAATCATAGGACACACCTCCTAATCGCCACTTAACGTCACACAAGACGGGACAATCATAGGACACACCTCCTGATCGCCACTTAGCGTCTCACAAGACGGGACAGTGATAGGACACACCTCTTCATCGCCACTTAACGTCACACAAGACGGGACAATGATAGGACACACCTCCTCATCGCCACTTGACTCAAGCCCTATATGCCAAGTCAGACAACAACAAAGCCCAACCAAGGACCAATCCAAAGTAACCGCATATTCCATCCTCTAGGAAGCAGTAATGACAGAAACCAGTAAACGGCTGAAGCCTCTCAGAAAACGGAGACACACGTCTCAATAAGTTCACTCGACCGAAGCCTTCAGAAAACATTTGGCACAAGTCTCAGAAACAGTCAACATAAGAAAGCATGCAACATTGAAAGCATACCAACATTTCAATCAATTGCCAATCAATATAAACATCTTCATCTCAACCGCATGCAGTGCGAATAAATCATGCAAGACTCAAATGACGCTCTAAGACTGAGTTACCCTTACCTTCGTGAGTAGAAATTGCGCATGGAAGTTGTGAACCTAGAACAAGGAAACACAATCATCAACACAAGCCCTACTAGGAGTAACACTATCTAATAACGCTAATCGAAATCGTAAAGAAGGCTTTAAAGCTTCGGAGTTCCTATATAGGCACGAATTGACAACAGAACTTCGTTCGCTAAAACGAGCATAACTCGAGCTACAGAACTCGGAATGACACGAAACTAGCGCCAAAATTTCGACAATCGAAAGAGCTACGCCATGGCTCAGGTCATAGAGACCCAAAAATTATTTTTGGACACGGTACCCTAACAAATAGGTTTCGGCCACTCTCAAAAATAGGGTTTCCGAACTTTTTCTTCGATCTAAATCGATTCCTAGCTATTCTTAGGCGACATCTAGGCCAGGGAAACTCTCAGAAAAATTATCGGATCGAAAACTGTCGCAGGGGTATTTTGGTCAATATTTTTAGCTCAGAATTTCAAAATTGGAAATTCGAAAAACAAACTTGATGGGGTCGACACCAACGACGATTATGATGACTAATCCTACTAACGCTAAGCTCAGTCGAGAGTTTTAAGCCAAAAGGGTGAAACTTTAGCCAAAAATGGGTATTTCAAGCAGAATTGAAACTCGGCGGCAGTTCGGCGAGAATCGGCGAAATGTAATCCGCTAAACATGCTCTTGGGCACGCAGGGAATAAGTTTAGATAGAAAGATGAAGTTATTTGGATAGTTTTGCAAAAATCTCAAAACTTAGAGTACAGAAAGACATAGAGAAAAGCAACAGAACTGACGATCGAAGTAAGGATTAGCATCAAAACCCAACAACTGTGGGACGATCAGGCAAGAATCGGCGAAAAACTCTTCTCCTCCTCCTCCTCTTGAAGCCGCGGGTTTGGGTGGGTGTGTTGGGGATCTTTTTGTTTTTTTTTTCATTTTTCAAGCTATTTATAGGAAATGGAAAACACGGAAAAATGAAAATTTCGCGATTCCGATTTTTCCTGCACATTCCTCCGTGAATCCTAAGATAGGTTCTGGCGACAGAATTCCAAAACTCAAAAGAGGTTTCTTGGAATTAAGGTAAACAATCCAAAGTCAGTGTAAATCATTTTTACCCGAAAAACTACTTTTTGCAGTGAATGTCGGATGAGAAAACTTCTTTCTGAAGAAATATTGGAAACATCAAGAGAAATAGGTGTACGCGTGTGGAATCTTCGTTTGAAGCTCCGAATAGAAAAAGTCTTCATCAACCGTTTATTCTAGGTTTCTTGAGCTATCAGGGTTTTAGTTTCGGCAAACCTCCGAGAACTAGAATCGGACGTTCGTACATTCTAGGGTTTCGTGTCGAAACACTCGTCGTGGAAAGGAATAAGAGAAGTTCTAATATTCCCCTGAATATTTTTGAATATCGTTTCTACAGTGTTTTAAGAGCAAATTAGTCATTTACTAACGGTTTTGCCCTAAGGCGGAAGTGAATGAAACTCGTGCTATAGCCTATAGCGACTATATAACTATTCTTAACCATTTCCTGAACTTTCTTCTTCATAACGCTAATCCAAACCTTAAACACGAGTCAAGTTCCTCTCACGCTTACACATAATCCTATGCGTGAGTTGGAAATTAATTATTTATTTAATTCTAAAATCTTGGGTCTTACATAGCCCGTGTGGGTCAGTTGAGGAAAACCAACGTAACGATCCCAAATCAACTGATTACTCGAGGAAGGGACTTTGTTCCTCAATTTAGGTTCCTAAGGAACTCCAAAAAAGCTCTTAGTGATCACTAATGAGAAGTTTGTGTCGGTGGAAAAGACTATTAAACTAAGGTAAAGCGAAAAATTGATAGATAAAAGCTAAAACGACTAAAAGTAAATGGCAGAAAGCTGTATAAATAAATAACTGAAAATCTGTAAAGAAAGCTTAAAGGATGAAAAGTAAAGACATGAAAATAAAAGGTAAAGATAAATGCAAGAAATTTGTAGTTTTGATTGATTATGTGTTTACAAATGAGCAAAAAATGGCTTTTTATAGAGGTAAATCACATGTAATTACAATTGTTATTTGCCTTCATTGAAGTCCACCACGTTCTCTAGGCACTAAGCACGTATACAACCACTTATGATCATGGCATCCCCCCACAACCTTCAAAAATATTCATATAAGCTAGTGGGTTTCCCTTCTCAAGTTGATCGGTTGGATCCACTACCTCCATTTTACATGAAGCTCCTTTATTTGTGGCAAGTGGATCCAATCTGACTTAGTCTTCAAGTATTGGACGAAAATATCACTTAAAAAATAATTAACTATAGTAAGACTCCCAAAGTCCATGTAGAATATTCATTACCTCTTTACACACATGTTTTATCAAGGAATTTCAGTCAAGTAACGAATTAAGGCTAACAACCTTCCACATTTTAAGGCTTAAATCGACCAACGACTGATTAACAACCGAGCAAGATTGACTTACAACTTAATCATAGTCGACCTGAATTGGCTAATGACTGACTCATAGTCGATCCGGATTGGCTAAGGGCTGACTAAGAGCTGATCCAGATCTGCCAACGACTAACTAAGAGCCGATCCAGATCGTCTAACGGTTGACTGATAGTCGACCCAAATCGGCTAACGGATGGCTGATAAACGATCCATCAGCTAACAACTAGCTCAGCTGCCATATTTAGACAATCGAAATCAGCTAATCAACAACTTACGCGTTTAGCTAAACTTTCCATATTTATGGGTGCCAAAACAGATTTTAAATTTTTTAATATATTTATAATTTTACATTTCGGGTCCTCATTCCACAAACTTCAAATTTCAGGTTTTAAATCTTTGAATACATTTATATTTTGCATTCCGGGTTCTAAATTCCAGAATTTTAAAAACACTTCTCGGGTTTTTAAGTTCCCGGAAGTCTTTGTGAATTGTATTTCGAAAAAAAGAAACTCAGAATCTCATTTCACAAACTTAACATTCTAGAATTTTAATTTCGGGTTCTAAATTTTGAAATGTTAATAAAATTATTTCACAAATTTAACCTTCCAAGTTTTAAATCTTAATTATAATATATCAATATTTTTACATTCTGAGTTCTAAATTTTTGGAATGTTAATTATTTCACAAAATTAATATTCCGCATTTTAAATCTGTGAATACATCTAAATGTTTACATTTCACGCTTTCAAAATTCTAAATGTAACTTATTCGAGGGAAGTATAATATTTTACTATTTTAAAATTGGTGAAAAATTGAGTTTTGGGGTGAGAAATTAAACATCTTATTGATTTACTGAAGAAAGAGCAAATTGGACTTAATTTTCTCCACTTCTTCTTTTTTGTTCCCATCTGCACCGCTTCTTTGAATTCTGCCAAACAGATACGATACATTTATGTCACCGCCCCAAATATAATGGTCCTTCTTGTTTTGTTTTGGTCTTTGCCCTTTCCTTTTCCTTGCCTGTATTTTGTTTGTTTGTTTTCTTTCTTTTCTTCTGCAGAAGAATTTCTTTAATTTTTAAACTTCTTAAGTTAAATACTTATTTAAGAGTAATATTGATCGGGGAGATCACGGGGTGCTGGGGCAGTCAAGAGAAGGGGTGGAACCGGTGAGCTGGAGTGCTGGGTGGACCCGGGAGGGGCTCCTGCAAGGGACTCCAATGCCAAAGTAAGTAGGGGAATCGAGTAAGTGGGTAGTGAAGTGAAGAGAATAACGTACCTTAGAGTGAGTGAGTTGCCCCCTTTATATACACGTTGGAGTATTAGGGTTGGAGCCATGCAACGTCATGCATGGCCCGTACCGGTGGGTTAAGGGTCGTTGGATCCTTCTGCTCCCTCTGCGGTTTGTAGTGATCCAATGACTTAGATTACCTAGGGACCCACCATCCAACCACCCTAGGTCAACCCCTAGGTGGTGGGGTCCAGGTCCTAGGGCCAGGGGAGAGTGTCGTCCTGCTCGTGGTCAGAGCCCGGACATCCTACCCTGGTCGTCCCACTTGGGTCCCCTCGGGTGATCACGATCGAGCGTTAGACCGGTCGCATCCATGCGTGGTTCGCTCGTCCCAGAACAAATATAATTATCACAATCATCAATTGAATTGTTTGTTAACGGTGATGACTTACTTTCCCCTCTAAAATTCTGCACTTAATCTCTTAAATTACATCTAAATAGTTTACATGACTTAAAAAATTCTAACTCATTACACATGTCAAAATATTATTTGGACAACCTCATTTTCATATATGTTAAAAGGTCTATATGAAGTTAATCTTATTTTATGACATATTAAAATATCTTTGATTCATGCGAAATTTTATTGATATTGGACTTGGCAGATCCTTGAAACAATAGAATCCCTTGAGGCAGATCGTTGAAGATAGCTCATGTAGATACTTAGCCTTTACTCTTCAGTCTTCAGACTCATGTCTTGTGGACTGGACGAGCCCTTGAAGCAGTATTGACTCGCCCACTACGTCCTAGAGAGAGGTGAGGACGCCCTTAGCATACCCTGAAGAAGGGCGACCTCATGCCTTATGTAAAGGAGAAGCGGGTCAGGTGTAGGTCATGCGCTGATTGTAAGAGGCCTAGAAGTCCACATAGGTTGAGCTTACAGTTTGGACACTCCCCACTATAAAAAGGAAGTGCTTAACCCGTAAAAGGGGTTCCATCATATACAGATAGGAAACTAAGCTATTAGGGATCTTATTTTTTATAAGATTTCGGCTTGATCTTCTCACATGTTCACTTTAAGGGTGAACAATGATCTACTCCCTCTGTTTCTAATTATAAGACCTAGATTTTTAATGTTCCTAAATATAGGATTTTTACACTAATTCAGCAAAAAGTATTGTACTCTTCCAAATATAACTCTTACATTAATTGTGTGATTTCATTTCTAAAATTTTAATTAATAGAATGATTACTAGTGAGAGAAAATTACAATGGTTAAATATGGAAGAATGTATGTGTTATATCCAAGAACATAGAGATGAAGTACCGTACCCATGGTAAAAGGATCGTGAAGTGAGAATCTAGAGAGAGTGAGAGCGTAACCGCTTAGAGAGAGAGTGTAACTGAATTTCGAGTTGTTATTTCTCAAATGAGCTAAGAGTCCCTTACAATTGGTAACCGCTCCCTATTTATACATTCGAGGTTTGGGCTTGGCGCCCTTAACTTCTCCTAATAGGCCAGTTGGACCTTCTAGGAAAAGGCCCAACTCCCTAGCTCGCGCGTCGCCCTAGGCTGGCGCGCCTGGGCGAGGGACCCTAGGGTCTCGCCCAGTCCACAAGTCCACAAGACATCGAGCTCGAAGCATTAGAGCTGAGTGTGTCTTTTAAAGAAAAAGCAAATACAAGGCGACTATCATGAGTAAATTACCTAAAGCCAAAACCTAACAACTTAACATAATTGCTAAATGGCTTGGTAACTAGAATCTAAAACTACTTTTTTGCCTTTCCCGGCGAACTGATTTGATCTCACGAGTCCACAAGTCGGCTAGCGGCGACAACCATCACCTACACTTGGTCTTCCCGCCCAGCTGCGGCTATGCATGCTTCACGGGTCATGGTGGTTTGACACGTATTAAGCCTATGCCACGTGGCAGGGAAGGTCTGCAGAATCCCAACTGCCTTCCCTAAAACGTCCCTTCAAAATCCCCGCAAAAGCCTTCTAGTTTGAATTTGAACCAATTAGCTTCAGTTGTGGCAGTTTCCATTTATTGCGACATTCCCACTCCCCAAAATCCCGCAGCTGCAATCATTCCTTCGTCGGTATGGTGCACGATTTTCCACCTCTCCCCCACATTTCCCAACTGCCCCCAGCACTTCACCACACATTTCCCTCCGATCATCATCATCCTTCTCCAATAAAGATGCTGCTCCCCCATCCTCTACTCCTTTCACAACCCCAACTCATGGCCACTCTTTTTGCAAACGAAACCCCTCCAACACATCCTTGCCTCAGTCCACACAGCACCCCACGCGCCGCCTCCTCTCCCGATGAGTTCCTACAATCTTCAGAATGTTTTCATTCCCTGTGCCCTTCCCTCTAATGTCTTCAAAACGCCGAACCAAGAACTCCAACCGCAATGTCACCGTCGCCACCCCTTTATGGTGCGTTCCCCCCATCGACTCTCCCCCTCCCGGGGGAATTCCACTTGATAAAAAAGACATTGCCGCCTTCCGAGCTAAATCTTTGGAGTCCTTGCCAGTTCCTACGATAAGGGGCCTACCGGCTGGGACGATTCCTAAGCAGCCATCCAGCCTAGAACAGTGGTCTTCCATCTGCGAAATTTCTTCAGAGTCTGGTGGGTTTGGTCATGAGAAACCCCTTGACAACATTCTGTATTACGGTGGCTGCTCAGCCTCCGAGCGCCCTTGGCTTCGCCTCCCTGACCACTTTGTTGATCAGCCCCACTTCTTCTAGGTGTATGAGTACATGTTCACGAATTTGGGAATCAGGTTTCCCTTTTCCCCATTTATCTGCTCCGTGTTGCGTAGTATTAACGCCGCCCCGTGTCAGCTTTATCCCAACAGCTGGGCCTTCTTGCGATGCTTTGAAATCCTATGCGATGCAATCCAGCAAGAACCCGAGCCCTCTCACTTTTTTTACTTCTACGGGACGTCCGCCCAGCCTTCACCACCACGCAGCTGGGTTTCTCTTGAAGTTAGACCCAACCGTCAACGCTTCAACCCTTTCTGGTCTACAATCACCACCAACCTCGCCCGTAGGTATTTCAAAATCGTGGTATCTCACGAATACCCCGAGATTTTTACCTTGAGGGACGGAACTGCCCGATTTCCCTTCTACTGGACCCAAGAAATATCCTCAGTAATCGACCCACCTGAGGACTCTTTAACGCCTGAGGACAAAGTTGTTATCGGATTCCTCGCTAAACTCCCGGTTTTAGACTGCTCTCGCGTGATTGGTAAAGCCAAAATATCATCAACCTTCGCTTACTAAGGTTTTCTTGTCCCCTCTCTGCTTCGACCCCTGCCCGTTGCTTATTTTTTACTTCTTACCTCTTGCTGACTTTTTATTGGATTTCGCTTGTTTTAGGGAGAATGAATTTCGCCAGTGCGGACCTTCTGGCCGCCTTTGAAAAGAAAAGGAACATCCCGTTCCCCCCTGGATCAACCTGAAGGGCGACAAGACATCTTCCACAACGACCACGACGGGTCAGGGCGGAAAACGAGCTCTTGGCGAGGGAGCCCCTCGCCCGCCTCCCAAGAAACCACAACTCTTGACTTTTACCTCTTCCTCTGGCGGGGAAAACATCCCTACCACCGCCACGGCTCCTCCTGGTCCGAATGAGATACTTAAAGCGGCTCAGCTCGGCGGGCCTCCCAGGGTGACTCCAGCTTCTTCACCCAATACCCGGGGCGATCCTGTCAGTGAATCACCCCCTGAGGGGACGTTTGTCTCGTCACCGCCGCCACCCCTGGGACACAATTTTCCCTCGCCCCCAAGCTCTGTAAACCGAGGATTGCCATATTCCCTATCCTTGACTCCAGCGCAAGCCATGAGGATGGATGAGGTGGTTCAGCAACAGGGCCTAGATAGAGTGTCTGAAGGCGCTTTGGCGACGATGTTTCACGCATTCCATCGCTATAAGTGGTCCGCCAGAGATGCTGAGGTGCTATGGTCTCAATGCTGGATTCCTTGAGGAACGCAAGACGCTCCTTGCCAAGCTAGCCTCCCAAGAAGCCACCTTTTCCAAAGGGATGGCTGAGCAGATTAGCCGTTCGGAGGTTAGTTTGGAGTTTCGAGACAAGAAGATTTCGGAACTGGAAGGAGCCCTTACCAAACTTCAATAGGAAACAAAGTTGGAGATCGATGCTAAGAAGATTTGGTGGTCTCCAAGGATCAAACCATTTCTTCAATGGGAGAGGAACTTGAAACCCTTCGTGCCGAACTGGCGAAGAAACACGAAGTTCTATCTGCGGCAGAAGCCCAAGCCCAGTTTGACGCGAAGGCCTTAGAAGAGAAGGTGAGGTCAGATGTCGTTGTTGCCGTTGCTGCTGCCGTCTTCGAGCGTGGGCGTGGCTTCTTCCTTGCCAAAACTCAAGTTCAACGCCTCCATCCTCGAATTGACCTTAGCCAAATGGGAGCGTTCAAGAAGGTGACTCCTGCTGGACTTGTCGGCCCTGACGATCCTCCGAGCTTCGTCGCCGAACGTTTCCTGGATGAAGAAGATGTAGAGTAAAGTAAAAATGTTAATGACCCCTAAATTTATTGTGTAATAACAATTAATTTTCCTGCCCTCTTTTAATGAAGATCCTGAGCTCTTTTCCTTTTCCTTTTTCCTTTTTTCTTTTTTTTTTGAATTTCTTAACAACGTTCGGGCTCTCGTCTCTCCCTGTTGGAGTCATGTTCCTCATGAGCCTCGGTGACCTGGCCTGGAACGAGCGGGTCAACCGACCTGCGAATTCCTGACTTTCGTTCCCGAAACGCCACATCCTTTAATGCTAATCAGAGGACCATCGTTTACCACCGGCCAAGTGGATTTAAGGCATTCAAAGATGACCTCGGTAACGGAGTCTCGGGAAGGTGTTTCATCGTTTAAATGCTAGTAAGCGTTCCGTGAATATAAATAACAAGGTCATCTGAGGGAGAGAAACAAACTTGAAACAAACTCGAAAAGAATCATCTATGGCAAACTACGAGAGAGCTCTTAACGAACTGAGGGAAAGAGCTTTCGAGCAGAATCTGTATGCCGCCTTGTACTACCGGAGGACATCCGTGGGCCACATCTGTCAGTTAGTCTGTCGATTGCTGGAAATGGAGTTGAACCCAATTCTGGATGCGGCCATTCGCATCTTTCTGGAGTATGTGGAGGAGCTAGGCGGGCTCCTTCAAGAAGAGGCTGAAATCACCAGGCAGATTGGTGTTTGGGAATGGGAACTGGAGCTCCGTGAGAACGATACAGAGGAGCGAAAAGAAGAGTGCAAGAATGAGATGGCACAACTGATATTTCAGAGGCGAATCTTAGATAAGCAGCTAGCAGTGATGCTAGATCGGTATCATGTAATGAGGATGAACCCTCCGTTTTAAATGTACTCTGTTAGTTTTAATGAATAAAGCTACGCCTGTCCTTAATGAATGAATGAATGAATGTGTGAATGAATGAATGAACTTATGAATGAATGAATGAATGAATGAATGAATGAACAAATTTAGGCATAAACATGCGAGTTCGGCAATTCGCCGTATTACGCCGCCCCTTCGCCCGTAGCTCTAGTACTCGAGTCCGAGTTTCGCGTGAATGATTTTGAGAGTGTGCTAGGTATAACTAGGTCTTTTGCTCAGTCTTTGACCGAGGCTTTGTTCACACCCTTTTCCCGTAAGATCAGGTGTGGCCCCACCAGCCTTATTAGGCGGGGACTTATGATTGCTTTGGGCCCAATGGCCAAGTGGGTTGCCCAAGGCTTGGCCTAGTTAAAATGCTCGCCCGCGTTTCAGGGAGACTTGACTCGCCCACATTTCGGGGAGGTTCTTGGGATAAGAAGCTTATCCGCACACGTCCCCAACGGGTGGCTACGGTCAGCGCCGGACTTTCCGGGGTGATCCCCAGACATCAAGATCGTGTTAGGATCGCCACCTTCAGGGAATTTTTCCCACCGGGCTGCCGTCTCTATTTAGTTGAAGGTTAGGAGTATTGCTGAGAATATCCTTGTATATTTGACTTGTGAAAAGTTTTTACATTCGAGGGACGCCTCGTTAAAAAAATCCCGTGGTGGAGAAAAGAGCGCATCTTTATTTTTACCCTAGTTCCTCAGCTTCCTCGCCACGCCCTTGTTCTATCGCCGGCTCGCCTGATCAGGGCACCACACCGAACACCCCATCTTCCAGCGCCTCGTCCTGGCCGACGACCCTATGGAAGAAAAGAGGTCTTCCGGTCTCATTCTCTCGCCCGACGTGCTGGTTCGCCCTTTTCGGCCCCATATCAGCGGCTTCTCTTGGGCTCTTATACTTCATATTATTCCTTTTCTTATCCCGGCGGCCACGCGACTGACCCCCTTCTTCCTCCATCTTCCAGTTACTCTGATCTGGGCCAGCCTCCCTGCTCGCCCGTTGATGCTTCTCTCCCGCCAACTGTACTGGCCTGTTAAGTGTATTCAACCTTCGGAGCGCTGCCTCGTCTTGCTCCCAGCTAAAGAGGTCCATGTTGTCCTCTACCAATCTATCCAAGCGCCATTCCTGCTCGGCGGTAAGCCTGGGCTCAATCGCCAGCACACCCTTGCTGGATGCGTCCATATCCCAGTTCTCTCAACGCCTCTCATCAACGGTGGGAGTATGTTGTCCATTATGTCCCGTCTCTCGGCTTTCCTTGTCCCGACTTCGATTTTTCCTTGATCCTCTTATGCTCTCGCCGACCAGCTGTCCCTCGTCATTTTGACCCTGTGCAACTAGCTGTTCCCGTCCACCCTTGTCGACTTCAATCTCATGACACCTGTGCCCGTCATTAACTCCTTTCTTACCGTACAAACTAAGGCAGTTTCCGTAGCATTCTCTCACCCTTCGCTGGTCTACTTCGATTTTACCAACTTTACCGCAAATCAGGGGGTATTTTACTGCCAGGTGGGCCGTTGAAATCACCGCGCAGAGGCGATTCAATGTGTTCCGCCCTATGATGACATTGTACGCCGCCGCAACCTCCAAGACCAAATACCTTACGCGTAAAAGCTCAGCGCTTTCGTCGACCCCAAAAACCGTAAACAAATCTACGTAGCCGCGCACCTGGACCTGCTTCCCAGAGAAATCTACCAGGACCCCCGTGTACGGTCTTAAATCCTTGTTTGTCAATCCCAACTTATCAAACGCATCTCCGTAAATGATATCTGCGGAACTACCTTAGTCCAAAAGCACTCTTTGCACGTTAAAGCCATTGATTCTTACCATTACTACCACTGGATCGTCCTTGTGCGTCCTAATCCCCTCAAAATCTGCCGCCGAAATCACTATATCTGGGTGTTGACAACCAAACGGGGCTAGATACTCTTGCACCGATGCTACCGCCCCCTTGCGCCTTAGTCTCGCCGTGGACCTACCGCCACTTTGTCAAAACCTCATGCGATTATGTTGATCGTTTCGACTGACGTCTTGCCATTGCTGTTAAAAGTTTCTTCAGCCCTTTTCTCCGTCGCCACCTTTGCTCGCCTCTTATCTGACGCTGGTGCTCGCCGAAGAACGCCCCGTTGGTCCTTATCTGATTCGCGGTCTGTTGCTTGCGCTCGCCTCGCCCTAATCAGCCTTCCGACCTTGCCTTTCAGCGCGAAACAAGTACTGGTGTCATGGCCTTCCAAGTGGTGATATTCACACCATTTTGTCCGACCCTCCACCTCTCGCTGCGAACCATTTCCATCTCCTGCGCTCTTGACCACTTTCATCACCTCCGCCTCCTGGAGCAGCTTTACCAGTTCTTCGTTCGAGCATCTCTTTGGCCTTCCACGCGGCGGGGGCTGTTTGTCCGGCGAGGGCGGAAACGCTCGACGTCCTTTTCTCGCACTCCACTTGCCTCCTTTTTCCATTTCCATTTTCTTGTTAGCGACTCATCCCTCCGGCTGCTTATTTTTTCCGCCCTTACACGTTTCTTCTTGAATGCGTCGTCCTCCTCCTCTAGGATGTAGGCACTCGCCTGAGCGCGAGCTTCTGTCGTCGAGCGTGCCGGCTTCCGACTCAGCTTGCTGTTTAGCTT
Organism: Lotus japonicus; assembly: GCF_012489685.1. Taxonomy (NCBI): domain Eukaryota; kingdom Viridiplantae; phylum Streptophyta; class Magnoliopsida; order Fabales; family Fabaceae; genus Lotus; species Lotus japonicus. Next base: position 18,539,067 of record NC_080042.1, on the reverse strand, counting down.
TCCCGGCAGCAATCCGTTTTTGAAGGCGCGCGCGCATGCTTGAGGTTCTGACTCCTCGATCTTCCTAGACGCATCACTGTACCGCTTTACATATTGCTTCAAAGTTTCTCGTTCCGTCTGTCGAATGTCATACATATCTGCAATTGTCACCGGCTCGATCTTGCTTGTAGAGAACTGAGTAAGGAATTGCGATGAGAAGTCGCGGAACTTTGCTATAGATCCTCTTGGCAGAGCTTTAAACCAAGCCGTTACCGCACTCTTAAACGTTGATGGAAATATCCTGCACTTGACCGCATCAGAAGCGGCGCTTGTTGCCATCTTCATATTGAAATAAAGCAGATGATCCTTTGGATCCGTTTGTCCGTTGTATGTTGCTAACTCAAGGCTCCTCATATCATCCGGCACAGCCACCTCCCTTACTGCCGCTGAGAATGGCTCGACCTTTTCAGCGGCCTCGGCTTTCCTCACTTCTTCGCCCCACTGCTTGAGGCGGTAATACTCTAACTCTTCTAGTAGACAATCGTTTTAAAGCCTGAGGTCATCACCCCGAGCACGGTGCTCCTCTTCACGGCGCAACCTCCTTCTTACGCGGCGCGGTGGTGAGCCACGTCCCCTGCTCTAGCTCTTCGCTTCTCCGTCGACGACGTGATTCCATCAAGTTCCGTTGGATGACTAGAATTCCACCGACAGTCCCAAAATCCAAATAGAATTTGCACAGAAAAGCAAATTTCTCTCGGACAAATCACAATCCACGTGATCCGGGAATCGAAATCTACCGATCCCCGCAGACGGCGCCAAATGTTCTATCCAAGAACATAGAGATGAGGTACGGTACCCATGGTAAGAGGATCGTGAAGTGAGAATCTAGAGAGAGTGAGAGCGTAACCGCTTAGAGAGAGAGTGTAACTGAATTTCGAGTTGTTATTTCTCAAATGAGCTAAGAGTCCGTTACAATTGGTAACCGCTCTCTATTTATACATTCGGGCTTTGGGCTTGGCCCCCGTAACTTCTCCTAATGGGCCAGTTGGGCCTCCCAGGAAAAGGTCCAACTCCCTGGCTCGCGTGTCGCCTCGGGTTGGCGCGCCTGGGCGAGGGACCCTAGGATCTCGCCCAGTCCAGTATGCAATTTTTTTAAAACCAATACACGAATTAGACACATTTAGTGCTTCATTAATAAGCACAATTTTTTGTATTAAGTTATTAGTAACGGGAAGAGAGTATATAATAGTTGTAAGATCAAGTTTTGATCTAGTAGTACAACTCTATGTTTTGATGATTACAAGTTAACCTTTTGATATGAACAATTGTGGTACTCTAACGTGTTTCTCTGAGTGTGCTATTTACAGGCTCTGACCTCAACTCAATCTCACACAAATCAGAAGCACTGTGTATAAAGAGCAACCCAAGCAACGCTTTCGCATTCACCATGTTCAGTATGAACAGTGGAAAAGCTTCAGAAGTTCTGAAGTTATACAAACTCTGATGTGGACTCAGTCACTAGAAGTTCTGAAGATCCAGAAAGTCTGATAACCAAGAAACACTGAAGGCTCAGATATTCTGATGGTGTAGAAGACTCTGAAGATCTAGAAGCTGATTAGTGAAATTCTGTTGTCCAGAAGCAAGATACTCTGAAGACCATGTTCTTCCCTCTGAGTTCAGAATCAGAAGAAACAATGGTCAGAGGATCTGGGCTTTCCCTCTGACTCTGATCAACCGGCTTCACAAGTTCCAATATGAAGCATTCCCCTGATCAGAAGTCTCCTAGGTTTAAAGGTCAAGTCGCTATCCAAGTACAAAAGCAACTGTACCTTCCTGACGACCTACCTAACAGTCTCAGACACAGCAGAAGCTGGATTTTCCAGAACTGCCCTCCAACGGTAGCATTTCCCATGCAACGCTCAACCCTAATCCTTGGAGTATATAAAGAGGCTGAAGACCGAAAGAAACGGCTAGAAGCATTCACATACGCGCAAGACAAACTTAAATTCTTCTAAGCTTTCTTTCATCTGAAAATTCATTGAGTTTACTATTAGCTTTTTAGAAGCAAATCTCTTGTAAACAATTCTTTGATAAACAGTTTGTTTAGTTCCTTTAGGAGATCAAGGCTGATCGGATCCTAGAGAAGACTAAGAGAGTGAATCTTAGTGTGAGCTAAGTCAGTGTAATTGTTAGTCACTTGTAGGTTTCAAGTGCAGTTGTAACTCTTACCTGATTAGTGGATTGCCTTCATTCTAAGAAGGAAGAAATCACCTTAACGGGTGGACTGGAGTAGCTTGAGTGATTTATCAAGTGAACCAGGATAAAATCCTTGTGTGCTTTTCTATCTCTTATCTTTAGCACTTAAGTTCTCGAAAGATTTGTCAAAATCTTTAAGGTGGAAGTTTTATACTGAAAACGTTATTCAAACCCCCCCCCTTTCTACCGTTTTTCATACCTTCAATTGGTATCAGAGCGCAAGTTCTGATTACCACACCTAACAGTGTTCAGTGATCCGGGCCGGTGTGAAAAACAATGGCTGCCACCACCAGTGAAACTCAAAGAGATGGTTACAATGCAAAGCCTCCTATGTTCGACGGTCAAAGGTTCGAATATTGGAAAGATAGACTGGAAAGTTTCTTTCTGGGTTTCGATGCAGATCTCTGGGATATTATTGTGGATGGCTACGAGCGTCCAGTTGATGCAGATGGCAAGAAGATCCCAAGGTCAGAGATGACTGCAGATCAAAAGAAGCTGTACTCACAACATCACAAAGCAAGAGCAATTCTTCTAAGTGCTATTTCCTATGAAGAGTACCAGAAGATTACAGATCGTGAGTTTGCGAAAGGCATTTTCGAATCTCTGAAGATGTCTCATGAAGGAAACAAGAAAGTCAAAGAATCAAAGGCATTGTCTTTGATCCAAAAGTATGAATCCTTCATCATGGAGCCAAATGAGTCCATTGAAGAAATGTTCTCCAGATTTCAGTTGCTTGTAGCTGGCATACGACCTCTCAACAAGAGCTACACAACAAAAGATCATGTCATAAGGGTCATCAGGTGTCTTCCTGAAAGTTGGATGCCTTTAGTGACTTCAATAGAGCTCACGAGAGACGTTGAGAATATGAGTTTAGAAGAACTCATCAGCATTTTGAAATGCCATGAGCTGAAGCGCTCAGAGATGCAAGATCTGGGGAAAAAGTCCATAGCCTTGAAATCTAAATCTGAAAAGGCTAAGGTTGAGAAGTCAAAAGCTCTTCAAGCTGAAGAAGAGGAATCTGAAGAAGCGTGAGAAGATTCTGATGAAGATGAGCTGAGTCTGATCTCCAAGAGACTCAATCGCATCTGGAAGCACAGGCAGAGCAAATACAAAGGCTCTGGAAAGGCAAAAGGAAAGTCTGAATCCTCAGGTCAGAAGAAGTCCTCACTTAAGGAAGTCACATGCTTTGAGTGCAAAGAATCAGGGCACTACAAAAGTGACTGTCCAAAATTGAAGAAGGACAAGAAGCCAAAGAAGCACTTCAAGACAAAGAAGAGTCTGATGGTGACATTTGATGAATCAGAGTCAGAGGATGTTGACTCTGATGGTGAAGTCCAAGGACTCATGGCTATTGTCAAAGACAAGGAAGCAGAGTCAAAGGGAGCTGTTGACTCTGACTCAGAATCAGAAGGAAATCCTAACTCAGACGATGAAAATGAGGTATTCGCTTCTTTCTCTACCTCTGAACTGAAACATGCATTGTCTGATATTATGGATAAGTATAACTCCTTATTGTCTAAGCATAAGAAGCTGAAAAAGAACTTATCTGCTGTTTCCAAGACTCCTTCTGGACATGAGAAAATTATTTCTGATTTGAAAAATGATAATCATGCCTTGATCAATTCTAACTCTGTGCTTAAGAACCAGATTGCTAAGTTAGAAGAAATTGTTGCCTGTGATGCCTCTGATTGTAGAAATGAATCTAAGTATGAAAAGTCTTTTCAAAGATTCCTAGCTAAAAACGTGGATAGAAGCTTAATGGCTTCAATGATCTATGGCGTAAGCAGAAATGGAATGCATGGCATTGGCTATTCTAAACCAATTAGAAATGAGCCCTCTGTGTCTAAAGCTAAATCCTTGTATGAATGCTTTGTTCCCTCTGATACCATATTGCCTGATCCTGTACGTGCTAAAGTTGCTAAAAACCCTCTTAAAAAGGGATCTTTCTCTATGACTAAATATCATGCAAATATTCCTTTAAAATATCATGTTGAGACACCCAAGGTGATCAGAACCTCTGGGGTAACTAACAAGAGAGGACCCAGAAAGTGGGTACCTAAGGACAAGATTATCTATGTTGCAGATATCCTTGATAGCTCCACTGAAACACCAATCATGGTATCTGGACAGTGGATGCTCGCGTCACATGACGGGAGAAAGGCGTATGTTCCGAGAGCTGAAACTTAAGCCTGGAGGCGAAGTTGGCTTTGGAGGAAATGAAAAGGGTAAAATTGTTGGTACTGGTACTATTTGTGTAGATAGTAGTCCATGCATTGATAATGTGTTATTGGTAGACGGCTTAACACATAACTTATTGTCTATAAGTCAATTAGCTGACAAGGGTTATGATGTTATATTCAATCAAAAGTCCTGCCGGGCTGTAAGTCAAATCAATGGCTCTGTTCTGTTTAACAGCAAGAGGAAGAACAACATTTATAAGATCAGATTATCTGAGTTGGAGGCTCAGAATGTGAAGTGCCTTCTGTCTGTTAATGAAGAGCAGTGGGTATGGCATAGACGGTTAGGGCATGCCAGTATGAGAAAGATTTCTCAACTGAGCAAGCTAAACCTTGTCAGGGGCTTACCCAATCTGAAGTTCGCTTCAGACGCTCTTTGTGAAGCATGTTAGAAAGGCAAATTCACAAAAGTCCCTTTCAAGGCAAAGAATGTTGTCTCAACCTCAAGGCCGTTAGAACTTCTACATATCGACCTTTTTGGACCAGTGAAAACTGAGTCTATAGGTGGCAAGAGATATGGGATGGTTATCGTTGATGACTATAGCCGCTGGACATGGGTAAAGTTTCTAACCCGCAAGGATGAGTCTCATGCTGTGTTCTCTACCTTCATTGCTCAAGTGCAAAACGAGAAGGCTTGTAGGATTGTGCGTGTCAGAAGTGACCATGGTGGAGAGTTTGAGAATGACAAGTTTGAGAGTCTGTTTGATTCCTATGGAATTGCACATGATTTCTCTTGTCCCAGAACTCCTCAACAAAATGGTGTTGTTGAGAGGAAGAACAGAACTCTTCAGGAGATGGCTAGAACCATGCTCCAAGAAACTGGCATGGCTAAGCACTTTTGGGCAGAGGCAGTAAATACAGCATGTTACATTCAGAACAGAATCTCTGTGAGACCAATTCTGAATAAGACTCCTTATGAATTGTGGAAGAACATAAAACCCAACATTTCTTATTTTCATCCTTTTGGCTGTGTTTGTTATGTTCTCAATACTAAGGATAGATTGCATAAATTTGATGCTAAGTCTTCTAAATGTCTATTACTTGGTTATTCTGAGAGATCTAAAGCTTTTAGATTTTATAATACTGATGCTAAGACTATTGAAGAATCTATTCATGTTAGATTTGACGATAAGCTTGACTCTGACGAGTCAAAGCTAGTTGAAAAGTTTGCAGATTTAAGCATTAATGTTTCTGACAAAGGCAAAGCTCCAGAGGAAGTTGAGCTAGAGGAAGATGAACCAGAGGAAGAAGCTGGTCCCTCTAACTCACAAACTCTGAAGAAGAGCAGAATCACTGCAGCTCACCCTAAGGAATTGATTTTGGGCAACAAAGACGAACCAGTCAGAACCAGATCTGCCTTCAGACCCTCTGAAGAGACCTTGCTCAGTCTGAAAGGATTGGTGTCCTTAATTGAACC
>NC_080042.1:18471378-18532178 GCF_012489685.1 Lotus japonicus | reverse complement strand
AGAAAGTAGTCTTGCACCGATGCGTTTAACAAGAAGCTAGAAGCTGAAGGATGAATCTCAGAGAGATTCCGTATGGATAGTATATGTATGGTGTCGAGAGTGTGTAGTTCCGTAGCGGCATCATTGAGGATTTAATATCAAGATCTCTGTGACTACTGGATGTTAGGAACTCATCGACTGTTCCAGTGGGTTTTTCTAAATCTTCACCTTCGATGTATTAGGCCTGATCAACTTAATATTGAGGGGGTGATATTCGGAATCAGAACTGGCAATGGACTTTGATAGATGGATTGGTAAGATTAATTTGATTGGATCGAGGATTAGTTGAGTTGGGAAGTAAAGTTCTTGTTAAGTAGTTGATCTCCTTTGGGGAGGAGTTATAGTTTAAGAAATGGATATTCATTTAAGAAGTATTGAAGAATTAAAGGACATTTGAGGTCCAAACGTGGTGAAAGTTTAGGTTTTAAGTCTATGAATTCTTGTCTTAAGTGCGTAGGACTCAAGGTTTGTTGGGTTTTGATCGAGAGACTAAGTATCGGATTGATGGGAGGACGATCTAGTTACGGAAATAAAGAGTTAGTATTAAGATAAATACTTGAGGTTGTTATAGGTGGACAAATTTCTTAGAGTCTAAGAGTGAATGGAACTTTGTTATGGATTCCGATATTGCATGCTGGGGTTAGCAAGTGAATTTCACTAAGTTAAGTGAGGATTTAAGGGTTAAGATTGACCTTGGGAGGTGAAAATCATGTTCGAATCAGAGATTTAGTGGTGTTGGCATTAATGATTGTAGTTAAACCTCCGAATGTTGAGGGATCGGATGATAAAATGACTAGTTAAGTTTCCTGAGGTACAGCTATGGTTTGATCTTCTAGGGAATAAGTTCGGATTTGGGGGAAGTGTTAAGGATTTTAGGTAATTGTAAAGTGGGTTGTGAATAAGTGAAGGTTGGTTTTATGGTTCAAGTAAGGGAAGTCTCGAAAAAGGGGAGATGACAATAATGGATTGTAAGATATTAAGATGGTGATTAGCTTATAAGTCGCTGATGAATGGATGTTAAAAGGGATTGGGTCTAGCGATGCACAAGGTATTAAGACTCACGTCGAGTTTTACTTGAGTGATGACTAAGTAGAAGATTGATCTCATGGTGCGAATGAGGATAGTTACGAAGTTGGAATCGACGTTAATGGACTAGTAGATTCCAAGGGAATAGTTCGTCTATGAGTTATAGAGCGATCGAGTTAAGTTTTGAATCATGAGTGGAGATCACGAGGACAGGTTGAACATTCACTTTGGAATGCCAGAGGTGTACTGATTTTAAGCAGAATTTTTGGACGAACAAAAGTAAAGGATCAAGTGGTTAAGGTTGTGCAATTGCACGTAGCGTCAACCAATGTTATTTCCAACATAGAACCGACACGAGTGGTCGAGCAGGACGACATAGAGCTTAAAGTACTTGTTTGACCAGAAGGAGTTGAACATGAGACAACGACGCTGGATGGAATTTCTCAAGGATTACGATTTTACCTTACAATACCATCCTGGAAAGGCTAATGTCGTTACTGATGCATTGAGCAGGAAGATGCATATCTCATCAATGATGGTTAAGGAGCTGCAACTGCTGGAACAATTTTGAGATTTGAGCTTAGATGTGAGAGCATCTGAGGGAGAACTGAAGTTTGGGACGATCAAGATCACCAATGGATTGATGGAAGAAATCCGAGACCAACAGTTACAAGATGAATTTTTACTCGGAAAATAAGAATTTAGTAATTCAGGGTAAGGACCCGGAATTCAAGGTAGGGAGTGACAATATCCTGCGATGCAAGGATAGAGTGTGCGTACCTAACAACCCTGACTTAAGGAGGTTGATTATGGACGAAGGTCACAAAAGCAAGTTGAGCATTCACCCTGGAAGGAAAAAGATGTATCAGGACTTGAAGGTGAATTTTTGGTGGCCAGGGATGAAGAGACAAGTGGCAGGATATGTAGCTGCATGTTTAATCTGTCAGAAGGCGAAGGTGGAACATCAGAAATCTTCAGGTATGCTACAGAGCTTGGATGTACCTCAATGGAAATGGGATAGCATATCGATCGATTTTGTCGTAGCGTTGCCAAGAACTCAAAAGGGATATGATTCGATTTGGGTAGTCGTGGATCGATTGACTAAGTCGGCTCATTTCATAACTGTGAGAACTACGTACAACGTGGATAAGCTATCAGAGATTTATATAGCTGAGATTGTGCGACTTCATGGAGTGCCAACAAGTATCGTTTCCGATAGAGACCCGAAGTTTACTTCACATTTGTGGGGAGCTCTTCATAATGCTTTGGGAACGAGGCTGAGATTAAGTTCTGCTTATCATCCACAGACTGATGGGCAAACTGAGAGAACTATCCAATCATTGGAGGATTTGCTACGAGCTTGCGTGTTAGACAACAAGGGCAGTTGGGATACCCTATTGCCACTGATTGAGTTCACATATAACAACAGTTTTCATACGACCATAGGTATGGCACCGTATGAGGCTTTGTATGGCCGCAAGTGTAGAACACCTTTATGTTGGTATCAAGATGGAGAGAATTTGTTAGTAGGACCGGAACTTCTGCAACAGATGACTGAGAAGATTAAACAGATCAGAGAGAAGATGAAGGCTTCTCAGGGTAGACAGAAGAGCTATGCAGATCAAAGGCGCAGAACCCTGGAATTTGAAGAGGGAGATCATGTGTTTCTGCGAGTTACTCAGACTACAGGAGTTGGTCGAGCAATCAAATCAAGAAAGCTTACGCCAAAGTTCATTGGACCTTATCAGATTACTCGTCGTGTAGGACCGGTAGTTTATCAGATCGCACTACCGCCTTTTCTATCAAACATTCACGATGTATTCCATGCGACACAACTGCGGAAGTATATTGCTGATCCGACGCACGTCATCGAGTTGGATGACATTGAGTTGAAGGATAACTTGTCTTTCGAGACACCGCCAATCAGCATTGGTGACACAAGGATAAAGCAGTTGAGGGGAAAAGAGATCGAGTTAGTGAAGGTTATTTGGAACAAGGACACCGGCGATGCAACGTGGGAGCTGAAGGAAAAGATCAAGGAACAGTATCCAGAACTTTTTACTGACCCTTAAGTTTCGAGGTCGAAACTTTCTTTTTGGAGGGTAGTAATGTAAGACCCAAGTTTTAACGCTTTGGATAAGTGAATAAAATAAAAGAGTTATTTGATTAAGATAAATTTGGGAAGGAAAGAGGTTCAGGAAAAGTCCAAGAATGTATCGAAAAACCGAAAGGGTTATAGCACGATTAACATACGCTAAATCCTAGGTCGAAGGTATTAGTGAATAGTTAATTTACGCTTTAGGACTCGATGGAAACTAATTCCAAAAAATCCTCAGAGAAATGTTAGAACTTCTCTTTTCCGTCCTTAAACAACCATTTCGATGCGAAATCCTGGAATGTACGAACGTCAAATTCCAATTCTCGGAAGTTTGCCGAAACGGAATCCCTGATAGTTCGAAAAACCTAAGATCGACAGACGATGAAGACTTTTTCTATCCGGAAACTCAAATGAAGATTCCACCCGCGTTCTCCTACTTCTCTCATCATTCCTAATCTTTCTTCAGAAGGAAGTTTTCTCATCCGACGATCACTGCAAAAAGTAGTTTTTCGGGATAAACCGACTTACACCGACTTATGCCGATTTTGGATCTTTTGGTTTAATTCCAAGAATCCTGTTTTGAGTTCTGGAATTCTGTCGCCAGAACCTATCTTAGAATGCGCAGAGGAACGCGCAGGAAAAATCGGAATCGCAAAAAAATCATTTTTCCGTTTTTTCCAAAACCTATAAATAGCTTGAAAAATTAGATTTTTTGCAAAAAAACCCATTTTCCCCACCCCCAAAACCGCGAGTTCCTAGAGAGAGAGAGAGATCCAGATCTTCGTCGTTTCTTGCCCGTTTGCTTCACCGTTCGTCACTAATCGAAGACCTCGAGGTAGGTAATCTATACTCTCCTTCGAATCGTCGTTTCTGTCCATTTCTCCTGCGACTTTCTGAGTTCAAAATTTTGAGGTTTTTGAAAAACTGTTCAAATCAGCTGATTTCAGCGTCTAAACTTCTTCCCTGCATGCTCCTGAGCGTGTTCTGCGGATTAGATTTTGTCAAATGTCGACGAAATGCCGCCGGGATCAATTTCTACCCTAAATACCCATTTTTCGGCAAAGTCGCAACCTTTACGCTCTAATCTATCGACTTGGCTTAGTGCTAGTAGGATTTGTCGTCATAAACGTCGTTGTGGACGTCCCCATCCAATTTGTTTTTCAAAAATCCAATTTTGAAATTCTGAGCTAAAAATAATGACCAAACTGCCCCTATATCAGTTTTCGATCCGAAAATTTTTCCGAGCTTAGAACCGTCTTAGTTACGGCTTATGTTAACCTAGGAACCAAGTTTGATCGAAGAAAAATCGACCCTCCCAATTAAGGAAAGTGGCCGAGAGCTATACCAAGGGGGGAGGAAATCCGACTTTTTCGAAAACTTGTCTTAACGCGTTAGATTGTCGTACCACAGAGTTTGTAATGTACCGTGTAACCCTAGGACTTATTGCTTGCTGAGTTTCTGACTCAATGTGTTGATTTCTGTGATTTTGGCTTAAGGTTCTTTTGAGGAGTTTCCTGGAGATCAAGGCGAGGAACGTGAAGGAGGTTGTGAGGAAAACGCTGGAGGAGTTACAAGTGAGGGCTACTCTCTGAATTACTAGATAATGCTTTAGGTGTCGATGAAATTCGACTTGATTTATGTGTTATGCACCTAATTGCTAAATGTCTGAAATGATTTCTGAGGCTTCGGCCGAACTTGTTGAGTATTTGATGCCATGATATTGTGTGCTAAATGATTCACATGCTATGTGCTACATGGTTAACTTAGGATGTGTTGGAATATGCTGTTTATGCTTTTGACTGAGCTGTTTTATTTATGCTATTCCACTTATACATGAGATTCTGAGGAGTGAGGATTACGGGCAGGTCATGCCAAATTTTTATGAGATTTTGAGAGAGTTTTAAAGGACGAACGAAGTTCGGACCTTGTTATGTTTTAATGGATCGAGACCTTCTCAGGGAATTATTTGAGATTATGGGATCTCTAAAAACTCTTAGGAAGTATTATAAGATTAAAATGAAAACTATTTTATCACGGAAAACTCATAAGACATTAATCAATTTCTAAATCCTTTGAACAATAATGATACCCTTAGATAAGAGCTTAGAGCCTGAATATTAGTTTGGGAAATATGAGAAGTGTCGTCGAGTCCAAGTCTTGAGGAAACTTACAAGTTTCCGAGTATGCTTATACTTTTTCGCTCGATGAGCAGTTTAATGTTTGGCTATCTAAAGTTTAGCCGGGAACTATAAGTTTCCAAGTACTCGGTACCTTTTCGCTCGATGAGCAGTTTGTTGATTGGCTATCTAAAGTTTAGCCGGGAACCATGAGTTCCAAAGTACATTCTTCTTCTTTTGATTAATTCATTTTGTCGCAGAATCGACGTTTGCCTTAGGGTAGGCTTTTTAGAGACAATAAGTTAGCTAGAACACGTGACGACGTGTCGAGTGAGGTCGGAGACGTTGTTTGGCTAATCACTTGCATTCATGCACTCATTTTGAGGTTAATACACGGCGGATTACCGGACCTCGGTGGATTCCAAAATGGTCATAAGACCCGGATTTCCATATTTAGGACACTACGGTGGTCCTTAGTAGCAGACGGAATGGCAGACCTACGGGTTCACTGCTGATCTGACTACTTTTGTGTGGTGTAAGAGGCGCCCGAGCGGAATGGTCCCACTTTGGCCGGTGTTAGGGCTGACTCGATGGTGTCCATCCTTCTTCCGGAATGCATTTTGTTACCCAGCATTGCATTTCATGCAACATACATGCTGACTTAGTTGCTGAGTGTGATTGGTACCTGTTTATCCTACTTGAGGCATGCTAATTCTTATTATTATCTTTATATTCATTGTGATATATGCAACCCTAGGATGTTATCCCTAAACTCTAAGCCTGAGAGGCTAATAATTATTATCCCATATAAATATATCTGGCTTTAATATTTATATAATTCTTTGGAGTTGACCCTCGCGTCTTCTATGTGTGTTTGGGCGGACTACGCCTTTGTCAGATGTCCATGGCGGATCGGTTCACGATGGTTCACCCTTCAGGGGAAACTAGGTTGAAGAAGCTTGATCAGGAGGACTACGGTTCAGGGGTGGTCGACCCCGCTGGCCACCGAGCGACTTACTCGAGATGGGATTAGTGTAGGAGTAGAGTCTTAGCTCTGACCGTCATTGTTTCTTTGGGGACAGGGTAGTTTCCCGCCTATAGCTTTTTGTGTGGTTCCTCTACGGGGATCACAGAGAGTTGGTTGGGCTAAGAGGTCTTGCTCTAGGCCATCTGGGCTAACTCATTCTCATTTTGAGGGATAGTGTTGCGGACACTTGACTTTTCTTTTGGTTTGTACTTTTGCCTACGGGCGTTACTCTTTTTCTGTCACCCGTCACTGGAGGTTACTCGTGACGTGGTAGTGTTTAGCGAGGCATGTATATATAGTTGTATAGTAGTTCCTTTTATCTTTTGTTGGGGAGTTTTATTGCTTTCTGTCTTTAGTTATATTGTCGAAAAAAAATAATTCACGTTTTTCCGCTTAAAGTATTTTCTTTTGGTTACTAAAGTGACGCCACCGAAATCGGGGTGTTACATTAAACACGAGGCTAGTGTTACAACCGTCTCGAGGTGCCCAGCCTATAAGTGGCAATACCTTTGGTTTGTCCCGTCGCCAAGCAGAGTGACGTTGTTGTTTTGTTCCGTCGCCAAGCAGAGTGACGTTGTTGTTTTGTTCCGTCGCCAAGCAGAGTGACGTTGTTGTTTTGATTCCGTCGCCAAGCCGAGTGACGTTGTTGCTTTGTTCCGTCGCCAAGCAGAGTGACGTTGTTGTTTAGTTCCGTCGCCAAGCAGAGTGACGTTGTTGTTTTGTTCCGTCGCCAAGCAGAGTGACGTTGTCGGTTTGTTCCGTCGCCAAGCAGAGTGACGTTATTCGGATAAGCTTTAAGAGACTTTAATTTACCTAGAACACGTGACGACGTGTCGAGTGAGATTCGGAGACGTTGTTTGACTAATCATCCTGCAATCATGCAACATTAATGGGGTATTAACACAGGACGTACTCTGGACCTCGTCGGATTCCAAAATGGTCATAAGACCCGGATTTCCGTGAAAGAGCGTTTGTAAACGTCTCTTGTAGCAGACCGAAATGGCAGACCTACGGGTTTACTGCTGATCTGGCTACCTTGGTTTGGTGTAAGAGACACGCGGGCAGAAATGGTCCCACCGTTGCTGGTGCTAGGATTGATCCGTTTGATGTCCATCCCAGAGGCACGCGAGCGGAAATGGTCCCACCGTTGCTGGTGCTAGGATTGACTCGTTGTTGTCCATTCCTTTGCTTGGTGTAAGAGGCACGCGGGCAGAAATGGTCCCACCGTTGCTGGTGCTAGGATTGATCCGTTTGATGTCCATCCGTTCCGGATTGCATATTGGTTGACTGGGTTAACCTGCATACATATCATGCAACATGCATACTAATTTAGTTGGCGAATGTGATTGTTATTTGTTAATCCTATTTGGAACATGCTAAATGTTTTTATTGTTGATTCCATCTCTAGCTATAAGCCTAAGTGGCTATCTATTACTTGTACCTATTGGGTTTATTATCTACATAGTTCTTTAGAGTTGACCCTCGCGTCTTCTGTGTGTGTTTTGGCGGACAACGCCTTTGTCAGATGAATATTGCGGACTGGTTCACCATGGTCCACCCTTCGGGGGGGATTAGGTACGAGATGATAGATCAGGACGACCCCGGGTCGTGGGTGGTTGACCCCGCGAGACACCGAGCGACGTATTCGGGGCGCATCATGGAGGACCACGTGGACAGTGGAGGACTCTTGAGGTCAGGAGTGTTGAGGCGATGCTCTATCAGCATCAACTTGCCACCGGGCGTTCACTGCGGACCAGGATTCGGAGGAGCACCGCCGCCACCGTCATCTTCAGAGGAGGAGGATCCCTCAGAGGAGATTCCAGGGGGAGTGCCTTCGGCAGGGTCTAGTGCACCCTCCGTTGCGATCATCGATGATCAGGGTTCGGGCCCTAAGCCCGTGAGTCCAGCATCGGAGCGCACTGCGGTTGCGAGGGGAGGACGGATAGGGTTTGTAGACTTGGTCGTTCTGGATTCTGATTCAGACGACGATCATGCTAGCACATAGTTTTGAGTGTTGGTATGAGCTCCTCGAGTTAGGATTAGTGTAGGAGTAGAGTTTTAGCTCTGACAGTCTTGCTTCATTTGTTACTTAGGGGACAGGGTAGATCCGCCTATAGCTTTTTGTGTGGTTTCCTTACGGGAATCACAGAGAGTTGGTTGGACTTAGGAGGTCTTATTTTCAGACCATTGGGTCAGCTGATTCTCAGTTTTGAGGGATGGTGTTGCGGGCACTTCACCCTTTTCATTTGGTTTGTATATATTGCCTACGGGCGTTGTACTTTTCTTCCGTCACTGGAGGTTACTCGTGACGAGGTTACTACTTCAGCGGGGGCTGTTTATATATTGTACATTAGTTCTGATTTTTATTATTGTTGGGTTTTATTTAATTCAGTCTTGTCTTAGTTATTATCAAAAAAAAATATTCACGTTTTTCCGCATTAAGTTTATTTTGGTTACTAAAGTGATGCCACCGAAATCGGGGTGTTACATTGTGGTATCAGAGCACGGTCGAGTCTTTCGGGAGTTGTTGGGGAATAGGTCTTCTGTGCTAGGTTGTGTGACTCTGCAAAGAGTGAAAATTGATTGTCTGCAAGCGATTTTTCGCTTAAAAATTGATTGAAGTTATTGCTTAATCATATTGTATAGTTATACTAGATGCTATCTTATGATGAGTACTAACTGTTTGTTTAACTTAACAGAACATGGTGAATACTAATCAGCTAGCTGAGATGATGGCCACTATGGCCCAAGCGGTAACAGCGCAGGCCCAAGCGGTAACAGCACAGGCAAACGATAATGCCATGAGGCGTGCTACTGAAGAAGCACGTGAACAGCATCAACGCCAGAGGGAGATAACTCTGGACCAGAACAAAGGCCTCAATGACTTCAGGAGGCAAAACCCACCAAAGTTCTATGGTGGTACTGACCCAGACGCAGCGGATCTCTGGATCCAGGAAATCGAGAAGATTTTCGGGGTTCTGCAAACTGTAGAGGGTGCCAAGGTGGGCATGGCGACTTATCTTCTGCTGGGAGATGCTGAATACTGGTGGAAGGGCACCAGGGGAATCATGGAAGCCAACCATGAAGAAATTAACTGGAACTCGTTCCGGACCGCATTCTTGGAAAATTATTTTCCAACAAGTGCCCGGGATGAGAGGGAGGCGCAGTTTCTGACACTCCGTCAGGGAGGTATGTCTGTACCGGAATTTGCGTCGAAGCTGGAGTCTTTGGCGAAGCATTTCCAATTCTTTAATGATCATGTTGACGAGCGCTACATGTGCAAGCGCTTTGTAAATGGACTGAGGCCTGATATTGAGGACTCAGTGAGGCCGTTGGGAATCATGCGTTTCCAATCCTTGGTTGAGAAGGCCACGGAAGTGGAGCTGATGAAGAACCGGAGGTTGAACCGTACCGGGACTGGAGGGCCGATGAGATCAGGTTCTCAAAATTTTCAAGACAAGGGAAAGTTTCAGAGCAGGAAACCATATCAGCGTCCTGCTGGAGGAGGGATTACTTCAGGATCTTACAGACCCATGACGGGTACTGCTGGTGGTTCTGGAGATCGGACTTTGAACAGGGAGGTGACCTGTTTCAGATGTGAGAAGCCGGGGCACTATGCTAATGCTTGTCCCGACAAGAGGCCCAAATGCGTTAATTGTAACAGAATGGGGCATAATGCCGATCAGTGCAGAGCACCCAAGACGGAGCCAACCGTGAACACTGCTCGTGGAAAACGTTCTGCTGCTAAAGCAAGAGTTTACACCATGGACGGTGAGAGAGCTGAAGGATTTGTCAGAGAAGAGCGCAAGAACGATGGTAACCTTCTAACCAATCTTTCTTATTTCAGTATAATATTGTTCCATTTCTCTCGTAGCGTGTGCAAAACACACCTATCTTGCTTACATCGTTTAAGCTTTGACCTTATAGTTAGTACGCCTATTAATACCTTACTTGACCGTAGCTCGTATTTTAACTATAGAAGTACACGAGGTTTAGGATAACATGCTAAGCCTAGGAAGTAGTCTTCCACCGATGCGTTTAAACGGAAGTATATTGCGGATCTGACACATGCTATCGAGCTGGATGACAGTAAGTTGAAGGATGAGATGACGAGATGACTAGTTAAGTTCCTTGAAGTATAGTCATGATTGGATTTCTAGGGGATAAATCTCATTTTATGCGAAGTGTTAGGGATTTCAGTAAGCCTAAATCGGTTTGAGTGAGGAAGGTTTTGAGGACGAAGACAACAATAATGGATTGTTAGATATTAAGGGGATGAGCCTTGTCATGCACGAGGTATTAAGACTCAAGTCGAGTTTTAATTTGAACGGTGACTAAGGGGAAGATTGATTTCATGGTGCGAGCGACGATACTTACGAAGTTGGAAGTAACGTTAATGGACTAGTAGATTCCAATTGAATAGTTCGTCTAGGAGTTACCAAGAGATCGAGTTGAATTTTGGATCATGGGTGAACATCTCGAGGACAAGTTGAGCATTCACCCCGGAACATAGAGATGTACCGAGTTTCTAATCAGGATTTTGGACGAACGAAAGCAAAGGAACAAGTGGTTGTTGGAACAAAGATATTGGAACAAAGACACGAACGGTGATATAGGAGAGTTAGAGGAAAAGACCAAGGAACAGTATCCAGAACTTTCTACTAACCCTTAAGTTTCGAGGACGAAACTTTCTTTTTGGAGGGTAGTAATGTAAGACCCAAGATTTTAAGCTTAGAATAAGTGGAAGAGGTTTCCATTTACGACTAGGCTTGATGTATCGTGAAAGGAAACCTGAACAAGAGTTTACCAAATGAAATAAATTTATGAAGGAGAAAGTTCAGGAAAAGTCAAAGGATTTTATCGAAGTCGATAAAAGTTATAGCACGATCGTTACACGCTTAAACCTAGGTCAGAAACCCTAGTATATAGCTAATTTTCACTTTTAGGCACGATGGCAGTTAATTCCAAAAATCTTCAGAGAAATGTTAGAACTTCTCTTTTTCCTTATATCACAATCGTTTCGAGGCGAAACTCTAGGATCTACGAACGTCCGATTCCAATCATCGGAAGTTTGCCGAAACCGAATCCCTGGTATTTCAAAACCCTAGAATCACCCGACTTTGGGGACTTTATCTATTCAGAGCTTCAAATGAATATTCTACACGCGTACACCCATTTCTCTTGATGATTTCAATCTTTCTTCCGAAAGAAGTTTTCTATTCCGACATTCGATGCAAAAAGCAACTTATCGGGTAAAATAGTTTTACACCGACTTTGCACCGACTTTGCATTAGTTGCCAAAAATACAAGGAGACATCTTCTTAGCTTAGGAATTCCTTTGCCAAAACCTATCTTAGAATTCATGGAGAATGATGCCGGAAAAATCAGATTCGCGAAACTTTCATTTTCCCGCGAATTACCATTTTCTATATATAGCCAAGAAATGAGGAAAAAACAAATATCTTACCCATTTCTCTCAAGGAGGCCGCGAGCTTTGGAGGAGGAGGAGGAGAAGAGATTTTCTTCATTTCTTGCTTGATCGTTGATTGATCAGTTGCTGCTTCAAGGCTTCGAGGTGCTTTTGAGGATTTCTCTGAGGAACAACAATTTGAGTGCGAGGAAGCGCTTGATTATCATACCGGAGAACCTTCAGGTGAGGGCTTCTCACTGAATCTCTAGTTAATGCTTAGGGTCGATGTTTCGACATTGTTTACTGTTTATGCACTGGAATTGTGTGTGATTGGAAAATGTTTTCTGAGGCTTTGGCTGACAATGTAGATGATTCATCTACTGAATGTTTTTTGAGATTGTCTTACATGCTATGTGCTATGTGGGTAATCTAGGATGTGTGGTGCATG
This sequence comes from Lotus japonicus, assembly GCF_012489685.1. Classification (NCBI taxonomy): domain Eukaryota; kingdom Viridiplantae; phylum Streptophyta; class Magnoliopsida; order Fabales; family Fabaceae; genus Lotus; species Lotus japonicus. The sequence continues at coordinate 18,520,013 of NC_080042.1, read as the reverse complement.
CTTTATATGCTAAGTGCTAAGTGTTTATGATGCGATTTATTGATATATGACATGTTGTTGATTGCGATGATTTAAATATGCTCTGTACTGGAAATCCGAGATTCTGAACGGTGAGAATAGCGGGCAGGTCATGCCGATTTTATTTGAGAGTTTTGAGAAAGTTTGATAGGACGAACGAGGTTCGGGCCTTGTATAGGGTTTATGGATCGAGACATTCTCTGGAGTCATTTGGGGATTCGAAGATCCCGAGAACTTATAGGAATTGCGATAAGACTAAAAAGGATATTATTTTGAAAAGAAAATTCATAAGACATTAAACAACCTCTAAATCTTTAAGTAAGGGTAATAATCTCGAAAGGAGGCTTTGGATGAAGATCTTAGTTTTGAAAAGCGAGAGGTTTCGTCGGATCCTAAGTGTTGAGAATGTTAAGAGATTTTGAGTAGGTTGATACTCTTTGCTCGTCGAGCAGTTGGTTGGCCAATCCAAGGGATGAGCCGAGAAGCTTCACTGAGGCGTGAGACCTTGTGAATGCGGGATACTCCACTGAGGCGTGAGACCTTGTGGAAAGCATGGAACTCCACTGAGGCGTGAGACCTTGTGAGAGCATGAAACTTCACTGAAGCGTGAGACTTCGTGAGAGTATTGATGACCCGAAGAGTCATCGTGAGTGGTTGCACCCATGCATATACGCGATGAAGTGCCAAGCAGAGTACTTCGGTATAGCAGGAAGTAACGATCAGCCATGCAGAGTTGGATCGGTCCTGACTATACCTGGCACAACAGGAGGTAACGATCATCCATGTAGAGTTGTATCGTGCCTGTTGATGTTCGGCATAGCAAGCAGAAATGGTCAAACCATGTAGAGTTTGTACCGTCTTGACTATTGCCAAAGGTGATAAGCGACGCCCGAGCAGAAATGGTTAAACACGAGGCTAGTGTTACGACCGTCTCGAGGTGCCCAGCCTATAAGTGGCAATACCTTTGGTTTGTCCCGTCGCCAAGCAGAGTGACGTTGTTGTTTTGTTCCGTCGCCAAGCAGAGTGACGTTGTTGTTTTGTTCCGTCGCCAAGCAGAGTGACGTTGTTGTTTTGATTCCGTCGCCAAGCAGAGTGACGTTGTTGCTTTGTTCCGTCGCCAAGCAGAGTGACGTTGTTGTTTAGTTCCGTCGCCAAGCAGAGTGACGTTGTTGTTTTGTTCCGTCGCCAAGCAGAGTGACGTTGTCGGTTTGTTCCGTCGCCAAGCAGAGTGACGTTATTCGGATAAGCTTTAAGAGACTTTAATTTACCTAGAACACGTGACGACGTGTCGAGTGAGATTCGGAGACGTTGTTTGACTAATCATCCTGCAATCATGCAACATTAATGGGGTATTAACACAGGACGTACTATGGACCTCGTCGGATTCCAAAATGGTCATAAGACCCGGATTTCCGTGAAAGAGCGTTTGTAAACGTCTCTTGTAGCAGACCGAAATGGCAGACCTACGGGTTTACTGCTGATCTGGCTACCTTGGTTTGGTGTAAGAGACACGCGGGCAGAAATGGTCCCACCGTTGCTGGTGCTAGGATTGATCCGTTTGATGTCCATCCCAGAGGCACGCGAGCGGAAATGGTCCCACCGTTGCTGGTGCTAGGATTGACTCGTTGTTGTCCATACCTTTGCTTGGTGTAAGAGGCACGCGGGCAGAAATGGTCCCACCGTTGCTGGTGCTAGGATTGATCCGTTTGATGTCCATCCGTTCCGGATTGCATATTGGTTGACTGGGTTAACCTGCATACATATCATGCAACATGCATACTAATTTAGTTGGCGAATGTGATTGTTATTTGTTAATCCTATTTGGAACATGCTAAATGTTATTATTGTTGTTTATGTTATTGTGGAATGTGCAACCCTAGAATTCCATCTCTAGCTATAAGCCTAAGTGGCTATCTATTACTTGTACCTATTGGGTTTATTATCTACATAGTTCTTTAGAGTTGACCCTCGCGTCTTCTGTGTGTGTTTTGGCGGACAACGCCTTTGTCAGATGAATATTGCGGACTGGTTCACCATGGTCCACCCTTCGGGGGGGATTAGGTACGAGATGATAGATCAGGACGACCCCGGGTCGTGGGTGGTTAACCCCGCGAGACACCGAGCAACGTATTCGGGGCGCATCATGGAGGACCACGTGGACAGTGGAGGACTCTTGAGGTCAGGAGTGTTGAGGCGATGCTCTATCAGCATCAACTTGCCACCGGGCGTTCACTGCGGACCAGGATTCGGAGGAGCACCGCCGCCACCGTCATCTTCAGAGGAGGAGGATCCCTCAGAGGAGATTCCAGGGGGAGTGCCTTCGGCAGGGTCTAGTGCACCCTCCGTTGCGATCATCGATGATCAGGGTTCGAGCCCTAAGCCCGTGAGTCCAGCATCGGAGCGCACTGCGGTTGCGAGGGGAGGACGGATAGGGTTAGTAGACTTGGTCGTTCTGGATTCTGATTCAGACGACGATCATGCTAGCACATAGTTTTGAGTGTTGGTATGAGCTCCTCGAGTTAGGATTAGTGTAGGAGTAGAGTTTTAGCTCTGACAGTCTTGCTTCATTTGTTACTTAGGGGACAGGGTAGATCCGCCTATAGCTTTTTGTGTGGTTTCCTTACGGGAATCACAGAGAGTTGGTTGGACTTAGGAGGTCTTATTTTCAGACCATTGGGTCAGCTGATTCTCAGTTTTGAGGGATGGTGTTGCGGGCACTTCACCCTTTTCATTTGGTTTGTATATATTGCCTACCGGCGTTGTACTTTTCTTCCGTCACTGAAGGTTACTCGTGACGAGGTTACTACTTCAGCGGGGGCTATATATATTGTACATTAGTTCTGATTTTTATTATTGTTGGGTTTTATTTAATTCAGTCTTGTCTTAGTTATTATCAAAAAAAAAATATTCACGTTTTTCCGCATTAAGTTTATTTTGGTTACTAAAGTGACGCCACCGAAATCGGGGTGTTACATGCCTCTCCATGCATTGAGTACTCTTTGTCGCTGCCTCTCAAGGCATGAGTATTCTTTTGCCACTACCTATTATAGAATTACTCTATGTTCTCTTACAACAAGGATGAAACAAAAACATTAATCTCCTAAGTGCGACTCTCCTTGTTGCTGAGGCTGATGATGATGTATTCTTCTAAGCTCAAGCTTCTATACTTTTCTTCAGATGATGAGAATATGTTCTTAAGAGCACGTGTGGAAATGATGAACTGGGTTAGGATATTCTGATTGAATCCCAATTCAGATTTCTAAGAGTCGGGTGTTTGGACTTGCAAAAGCCAACTTGTGAAATCTTCAAGTCTTCGTATTTATAGCTCTTGATCTTCCGTGAGTAGAGATTTAGCCGTTGGATGGTCTTCACAGAAATTATGACTGTTGCATCAAACTGTGTTGAAGTCAGGAAACATGATGAATTGGTACAGCTCGATGAAGACATATTGCTTTGGAAGTTTCAATTTGTTTAGTATTGGTCGGAGCTACTATCCATTGTGATGAAAAAAAGACTCTTTGATAGATGGAGCGTTGTGCCTTCAGCCTTGGTTACTACACCGTGTCAGATCACATGCTGCTGCAGATGTCGAGACTTATTTGACACGCTTCCTTGTGGATTTTTTTCATTCAGATGATGATGAATATTTCACTTATGAGGTAGCTTGTTTCAGTGAGTTACTTAGTCTCTTTACCTTTCAACGAATGTCTTTCCTTCTCTCCTTTTTGCCTTTCCTGATGTAGACGATGGTTGTAGGTAAAATGACTTGAAGCTTCTTCCTTAGGAGATGGATGAACTGATGATGTTTGGCTGAGGAACAATCGACATAGACGATGGACTTCATCTCATTCCTAGAGAGATAAGGGAAAACTTTAGATCTAAAGGTTATGATGATTTCCCTTGGTCATTTTGCATATTTGATGGTTTCTTAAAGCTTTGCACTTTGACCTCTCTCTCTCTCTCTTCTTTGTTGTCAGAGATATTTTCCATATTGACAAGATGTTTCCTTTCTCTAAACACAGCTTCTTCTGGTTGGCCAGCTTGAGTTGGACAATTGATTCTCCTTTGCAAGTTGTCCTTTCTTTCTTCTATTGACGATCATCTGTTGTTACATGTTGTCTTGCATTTTGTCAAAACAACCGATTGTCGAAGCAGATGCCGTGGCATCTGATTCTGCGAAGCTAGGGCATCGGTCCTCAGCTTAAGTTTTAGTTATGTGCCCTTGAAGATCTTATGAAGATACGTTTTTATAAGTTACTTGAGGTTCAAGTAGCTGTACCAGAAGGGTTTTAATTGTGGGTTGTTATTTGTTGTAACAATCTTTGATAAAAGATTTGTTTCTATCTTTACTTGGGAAAAACGCAACAAGATCTTTGGAGATTCAGTTTTGTAACACCCCGATTTCGGTGGCGTCACTTTAGTAACTCAAAAATAAAATAAAGCGGAAAAACAGGCATTTTTTTTCCGTTTTGTTTAAATAAAAAGACTTGTCGAAATAAAGACTCATCCCAATCGCGATTAACAACGATTAATATACAATACTATTACAGTCCTGCTGTAACTAAAAGCATCGTCACGAGTGTCCTCCAGTGACGACAAGGTTTACAAGTTTTCAGAAAGCATAATTATTTCGAAATATTAAACAAGTGACAGAAAGGAATAGTCAGCCCCAGATGGCCGCCTCTAGACCTCTACAACCGACTACTCCATGGGATTCCCAACTATGGAGAACCACACGAAAGTAACGTGTCGGAGACTACCCTGTCCCAAAAGTACAAATGACGAATCAGAGCTATGACTCTAACAACCAACTCAAAGACTCTAACCACCCATATCCCACACTACTTTCATCGACCCTTCCTCGATCAGGCATAAAGTCCGGGTCCTCGTCGACAGCTTCAGTAATAGTCATTTCGCTCCGGGTCTTTCCCGCACAACGAATCATCACGAACCGGCTGACGGACGCCTGGCAGCAGGCCGACCGCCCAAACACAAACATACAAACAAAGCCAAGGCGCTAGGGTCAACTCACGGAATAAAATAGATAATACAAACAACATGTGATAAAGGGGGTATATATATATGTTGTATATATACATATAAGTCATGTATTGCCTACCCTAAGGTTGATACATAGCATGTTTATCAACATAAAGTCATCAAGATATATATAACGATGTTTATCAACAAAAAATCACAATAACATCAACCAGTATAGTTAGGTGCATGGTATGCCAATGCAATGTCATGCTCAAAAGATGTTCCGGATAAAATGTCACCATCTCGATGGATGGGACAAGCCAAGCATCTAGCTCCGCTAAAGCATCTCGCTTTTATGAAGCAGCTCACTCGTGTAAAGCATCTCGCTTTTATGGAGCAGCACGCTCCTGGGAAGCAGCACGCTCTTGTGAAACAGCTAGCTCCAATGGGGCATCTAGCTCCGTTGAAGTCCGATCTGAGATCGTCCTTCGGAAAGCAGCACACTTTCCAAGAAATGTATGCATGGATGCAATATGGTTAGCCAAACAACGAAACGTCCTCACCAAGGTACGCGTGTCTAGCTAGAGTACATTGTCTCTACAATACCCTAAGGTAAACAAAGAACTGCTAGTCGCACTTGGTAACTTTCCTAGTCACTTTGGCACACCACCTCGATGGCCAACCAACCTGCTCAACGAGCAAAAGAATGCATCTGGCATTCAGTGACTTTTCAAGTTACTTTGACTCACCAGCTCGATGGTCAAATGGACTGTTCAACGAACAAGGAGAATGCTGCTCGCACTCGGTGACTTTTCAATTTACTCAGGCTCATCAGCTCGATGGCCGAAAGGCTGCTCAATTAGCATAGATGGTGCACTCGCACTTGGGGACTTTCCAATCATCCCTGGCTCATCCTTTGGATGGCTAGATAAACCGCTAAAGGAGTAAAAGGTGCTATCGCACTCAAGCTCAAGGATTTTCCTCACACTTAGATCGTCGACCCATTCCCGTTTTCCAACCCATTTTCAGATCCTAGGTCTTTTCCAATAAATTGTTATTACTATTTGAAGATGTTCTATCTTTGGTTAATGCATTATGAATTTCATTTATGAAATCAAGTTTCGTTCCTCTTTTGTTCCAAAACTCTATAAGTAAAAAGATCCCAATAAATCCAAGTAATTCCCCGGGAAGGTCTCGATCCTAAAATGACTATGGCTTAGACCTTCGGTCAGAGCCTGCCTAACATTTCCCAAACCTCGTCATTAGCATGGCATAACATCACGTTTTCCCACACTCCGAAATCATATAATCATGTACTATCTCAAGTCAGTACAATTCAATAGAGCATATGCAGGACATCGTAAACTCAACAGAAATAATGGCATATAGCTCAGTTCAATTACAATATCAATACAATATCCAACATTCAAGCAATATTCAAGTCGAATTCATCGACGCCTATAAAGCAATAGCTAGTAAGTAAGTTTCCCTAACCTCGAGTTGTTCCAGTCTCGCGGTGTAGGTCTCCCTCACAAGCTTGTTCAGTCAATCCCAAAGTTTCCACAATTGAACCTTTGAGTAAACAAGGCAATAATGAATCAACACAAGTCGATACAGTCGAAACAATCCTAACTAATGTTCGACAAAGCGCAAGAAACTTCAGAGTACAACATTTAGGCACGAATGGAAGGGCTTCCCCCGAATGGATGAGTTTTGACTCGATTCAGGTTTTGTACAAAAACACTTTATTCGCTAAAACGTGCATAACTCGAGCTATAGAACTCGGAATGACACGAAACCGGAGCCAAAATTTCCACAATTGAAAAAGCTACGCAATGGCTCAGGTCATAGAGACCCAAAAATTATTTTTGGACACGGTACCCAAGCAAATAGGTTTCGGCCACTATGGAAAATAGGGTTTTCGAACTTTTTCTTCGATCTAAATCAATTCCTAGGTATTCTTAGGCGATATCTAGGCCATGGAAACTCTCAGAAAAATTATCGGGTCGAAAACTAACACAGGGGTATTTTGGTCAATATGTTTAGCTCGGAAAATCAAAAATTCGAATTTTGAAAAACTAATCGGATGGAAATGTCACTAACGACGTTTATGACAACTAATCCTACTGACACTAAGCTAAGTCGTGAGTTCTAAACCGAAAAGATGAGACTTTGCCCCAAAAATGGGTATTTGAGGTAAAAATTGATTCCGGCGGAATTTCGGCGACAGAATGAAAAATGTAATCCGACAGAACTACTCTTGGGCACGTAGGGAAGATGTTTAGACAGAGAAATCAAGCTATTTGGACAATTTTACAAAAAGCTCCAAACTTTGAGCTCATAAAAACATAGAAAAAGTCGACAGATCTGACGATCAGAAGTGAGGGATAGTAACTATACCTCGATGTCTTCGATTAGCAACGAACGGCGAAACGATCGGGCAAGAAACGGCGAAAATCTTCTTCTCCTCTCCTCCTCCTCAAGCTCTCGGCATCTCTCTCTCAAAGGTGGGAATTTTTTTGTTTTTTTTTTCATTTTCCGCCTATTTATAGGATTTGGAAAATGCGGAAAAATGATTATTTCGCAATTCCGATTTTTCCTATTGATTCCAACGTATTTTAGACACGATATTCTTCCCGCCGAATCTTCTAATTCTTCGAAGAAATATCAGTATGATTTTTGGTTTTCGAGGCTTGTTTTTAATGCTTACCGGCATTAAAAATGCACTTTATGCACTTTATGATATTGACCTCGGATGCAGAAACTTCCTTCTGAAGAAAGATTGGAAACATCAAGAGAAATGGGTGAACGCGTGTGGAATCTTCGTTTGAAGCTCCGAATAGAAAAAGTCTTCATCGTCCGTAGATTTCAGGAATTGTTATCATTCTAGTGATGGTTTGTTTATGCTGAGCACCCTTTGCCAAATTTGTGTTAAAAAGGGGGAGTAGTATTTGGTGATTTTGAAGACTATGTTAATATTCTGAAGACTATGTTCCTTGTTTCTGCTAGTATTAGCTTTGGTCTGTAATAAATTGAAGACTCTTTCAAGATAATGCAAGTAACTGGTTGTCTAGTACTCCAAGCTGCTACTGTTTTATGTTCAAGTTGGTACTGGTTTAGTGGTTTGGATTTGTTGGTTAGTTAGTGTGTTTTTGCTGCTATTTTCTTTGTTCCAACTATGCCTTTAGGAGTTTACTTGTTGTTGGTATGGATGCATCATTTGAGGGGGAGTTCTGCTGCTAGGGGGAAGCTTTGGTTCTCTATGTTTACCCTCTCTGATCTGTGAGTTGTTTTAGACAAAATTTGACAAAGGGGGATATTGTTGTTACATGTTGTCTTGCATTTGGTCAAAACAACCGATTGTCGAAGCAGATGTCGTGGCATCTGATGCCGGGACATCTGATTCTGCGAAGCTAGGGCATCAATCCTCAGCTTAAGTTTTAGTTGTAGGCCCTTGAAGATCTTATGAAGATATGTTTTTATAAGTTACTTGAGGTTCAAGTAGCTGTACCAGAAGGGTTTTAATTGTGGGTTGTTATTTGTTGAAACAATCTTTGATAAAAGATTTGTTTCTATCTTTACTTGGAAAAAACGCAACAAGATCTTTGGAGATTCAGTTTTGATTTGATGGTTGTTGCAATCTGTTACTTCAGCCCATGCTAACCCTAGTGCCTATGTTGCAGCTGCTGAAGCATATAAAAGGATGAAGACCTAAAACAAGAAGACCACCGAAGCTAATTGAGAGAGATAAAGGGTTTTAGGGTTGTTCGTTGTTCTTTGTCCTTGTTTACTTGTGAACAAACTTTGCTCACTGATTCTATAAAGCAAAGTTGTGTTATGTGTTCTTTGATTCTAAAACTCTGATTGTTGATTGTTTGTTACTAATCACTGTGGCAGCTATTGAGAGAAAGTGAGAGCTAGGGGCTCTCATACTTAGGTTGAGATACTAAGTAGAAATACACTGGGTAGATTAGGAAGTGAACTATGAACTGTGGTGTTCATGAGTGTCTATAATTCCTGAATCTTGAGATAGTGGATTTCCTTTCTTTGGGTGCAAACCCTCCAGACGTAGGTGAAGTTTCACCGAACTGGGTTACCAATCCTCTGTGTTCTTCTTTATTATTTTGCTGGTTTTTTTACTGTTAGTCAGTTGTCGAACCGGTTGTCCCAACATCGCGTAGAATATTTGTCCTGTGCGAGAACCAGAATTACATCATCCTTTTTCCTTGAGACGATCTTCAACTTTCTTCTAGATCTTCCTTATCATCATTGAGTCAGACGGTCTTTGCAAGATATAACTTTGCAGATATAAATTTTTCTCTTTGCAATCGGACCTTCTGATTAGAGCAGGTGACTAATTACTTAGACTGTCCTTGTTTGTCCCGAATTCCAATGCATATGAAATTCCAGATGAAACAAGTAGATCATAAGTTCTTAGTTCTTTTGACTATGATTGTTTGTCCTAAAGTTCAACTCATATCAAGTTCCAAGACGTAACAAGTAAATCGCATTTCAGTAGCTCTTGAAAAGTAAACAACAAGGATTCTATAATTATTTCATAATTGCTTAGTTTGTGTAAATTCGTAATTATTTCATAATTGCTTAGTTTTTGGAACTATGAATTGATTTTCTCTTAGTTAATTAATTCTTGCGAAGTAGGGAATCAATAAGAAGGAACTATTATGTTGAACCAATGATTGAGTTGTGATATACTAAACCAAAGGGATTTGTCCGTTTGAATCTACTCTGTTAATCTGCTTTTAATTCTATGCTTACTGCAGGAAAATCACAACCCTTTCGTGTGCGTGCGGCTTAAGTGTTGAAGCTTTGCTTGAGTGGTAATCCTTGGGAAACGACCTAGGAGTCATTTCCTAGTACTACAGTTTTGTTTTCTTAAATAATTATTTGCATCGGTTACGACCTCGATCAAATTTCCTGATGCAAATAATTATTTAAGAAAATAAAACTTTAGTAATGGGAAGTGACTCCTAGGTCGTTTCCCAAGGATTATTGGTTGCGGTAGCATTAAATTAAAAGCGGATTAACATAGTGGATTCAAACGAACAAATCCCTTTGGTTCAGTATACCGCAACTCAATGTGGTTCAACATAATAGTTCCTTCTTATTGATTCTCTAATTCATGATAATTAATTAACTAAGCGAAAATCAATTCACAGTTCTAAAAACTAAGCGTTTATGAAACAGTTACAAATTTACACAAACTAAGCGATCATACATCAACACTTATTTCTAAAACGACAGAATTAAGCAAACCATAGATTCAGAAATAGAGACGAAGAAAATTAATAACGAAAGAATTTTTCATTAAAATCAATACCTCAAGAGTGCGATATACTTCCAAAGAGATTTAATCCAGGAAGTTAGCATTTCATGGACGGAATAACAAAAGCAGTGAAAGTAATATAGAATATAGGGAATAGAAGGGCAAACCCTAACAGAGCCCTAATAATAAACTGAAATTCAAAATTATATTGCAAAGCAAAAGTTGTCTCAAGTTGTTTCAGCACAAATCTTTTTATAGGGCTGGAATTATATTCTAAATAAAAATCAAATCCTAAAGATAAAATCCGAAAATAACAAACGAAAATAAATCCTGAGAATATAATCTCCAAAATAAAATTTTAAAATATAATAAAAAATACAATCTTCAATTCGACACAAATAAAATCTTCATTCCGCAATGCCCAAAACGCCTTTGATGCAAAATATGACCTGAAAATAGTAATATACCTAATTAGACTAAATAATAAAAATCCATGCCAAACAAAGTGAATTAAGCACAAAGAATCATCAATAATGGAAAATTAAGATTATCAATAGTGGGTAAAATATTGTTCATCAGTATCAACGCATTATTATACCATTAACTTGTTTTAGTTTTTTATTAAAAAAAAAAAACTTGTTTTAGTTTTATTTGAAGAGTATGTTTTTTTTTTGAAAGGATTTGAAGAGTATGTTTACAATAGAAACAACGGTTTAATTTGTATGTATGCCTTGGATGAAAATTAAGAAGATGAATTTCAAATTAAGTGGACGAGAAAATCTAGTTTAATTGGTTTTTTGTTAGTCAAATCTAGTTTTGTTCAAAATCTTGTCCTATAGTTTTATTGGTTAATTAAGTTTTTATCTCTTGAAAATTACCAAAATTTAGTTTTATTTTCTTGACGAAGAGTAAATCCAGCTTTTCCAGTATTTCTTATGTGAGCACAAACTCAGCAAGGAGTTGTAACAAAAAAAAAACTCAGCGAGGAGTAATTCTTAGGAGTAATTCTTAGGTGACATATATACAGGTTGGCCTGCTCATAGCAGCCACAAACAAGACGGGTTAGACTGGCCCGGCAAAAAGAGTGGGCTAGAAATACTGTCTCGCCCCACCAAAGGGCACTGGCAGGCCATTATAAATGAAAAAAAAATCCAAACATCATTGGCACGAAAACTCTGGAATTATTGTTGCGTAATGGAAACATTAGATAGAAAGAGGCCAAATTGCCATCTTTTTAGGTGCAGCATATTTATTTCAACATGAACAAGTTACTCTAAGAAACATTCATATCTTTTTGCAGCAATATGGATAATCCTCTAGGAAGATAAGCCAATACTATTCACAATAGAAAAAGGTAGAAACTAATGCCCTGCAATATTAAATTTGTGAGTGGATTGGAAAGTCTAGAAACGATAACAATGTAACCACCGTTTTTACATGGATTCTATACCTAGCAAGATTTGTCAAGTATTTATTGGTTATATGATGTATTGATGGACTTTCAAATATTTGTAATTAAACCAGTTAGCCTTTATTACAACTCATCCCAAAGTTGGTACATTAGCGCAACCACTCCCACAGCTATTTCAGGTTCTAAACGTCAATTACCATGCATGGAATGTGAAATAAAAGAGGTGTAAACCAAATTAGGCATAAGATAACTACGGACTTTGTGTGTTTGTGTCATGACTCGTGAGTGAGAATGATCAACAGAACAAGTAAGAAAAGAAAAGTGACTGAGAAAAGTGAGTGTGTGTGTGTGTGTGTTGGTATAGACACTGCTGGCTGCTGCAGCCAAGTTAGAATAGTGGGGAAAAAGAAATTTCCAGCCCAACAAACAAATGTTTCCAGACCAGCTGTGTGAAAAAATAACAACAAAGAACTCTGCAGGCCAGCCCATCCCAGCCGCATATCCCCAGCCCAACCCGCCTAAAACGTTGGCAGGGCAGGTTGAGCCCATATTGCCACCCTTAGGCGAGAACAAACCCAACATCTCTTATTTAGACACACATACTAAAAAAATATTACAAGACAACAAAATATAAAATAAAAAAAAAGAAACAGAGGTCACTTTAAATTCCTAGATGCTCGTAACATTGCTCACCACTTTATGCCTTTATCATCGCTGTCAATCCTCTTCGTTCCTTATGACTCCATCTGGAAAACTCTGCATCGTTGCAAGTACCGAAAAGGTGTAGATGGATGAGAATTTGTAGCAGTGAGAGCTCAAGGAGATCGAGCTTGGGTTTTGAGCCATAAATATTGCATTTGCAGCATCATAAGCCAAGATAGTCTCATGGGAGATCGCGAATGCTCACGGATTTCAGCAACTCATTGTTCAGAATCTGATTTACAGCATCATAGGTGCAACTTGCATTTTTCAGAATCTGATTTACCAGTCATGCAACCCTTTCTAGAGTTAGCTTGTGCAAGCCTCTTTAGTAGGCCTGCATAGACCAGCTCTAGAAAGGGAAGCATGAAGGGCAAATAAGACTCTAAAATTGCAAGTTGCAACTAAAAAGGTGTGAGATTGAGAACTTGGAGAAATGAATTGCTAAAATCCGTGAAACCAATTGTGGGCTGTGGCTATGGTTCAAAACATTTGGAACCTCTCATGAGGCTGCCTTGGCTTATGATGCTATATCTCATAAGCTTTATGGTTCAGAAATCAAGCTCACACTCTCAGAGCTCTCTCTGCAAATTCTCATCAAGCTCCACTGGCTATTGCAACAAATTTGTGTTTGCAGATGAAGCGGTGAGCAACGTAAAGAACGTAAAGGTTTGGCAGCCATGATAAGGTGGTGAGCAATCCTACAAGCTTATAGGAATAGAAAGTGACATATGTTTAACTTTTTTTAATTATTTATACTTTGGTGACTTGTAATTTGTTTAGTTGGTGTGCCTAAATTTGAAGTGTTGTGTTTGTGCTCACCCAATAATTACTCCTAGAGTATTCTAAGATATTATAACCACGCATGAAGACAATAATTTTGAAATAAAACCAAATTTTGTTTCCCTACAAACTGCTTGATACATGATAAAACATTCCTAGTTACATGTGCAGCAACTAAGGAGCATACGAAACACCATATATACTAATCTTTTATACAGAGTAGGAGTCATCATTGAGCTCTAGAGTGCATCTAAGAATGGTGCAGGTGAAAATAAAAAGAAGATCTACAACTATTTTTCTTAACAATTAAAGAGGAAACAATTTGTACCTTAAGATGAAAGGCCTTCTCCTCACCAAAGAACTCAACATGTTGCAAACAAGATGCAGGAAGACATTAATAATCTACATAAATTTAAGCACAAATTCAAGTTAAGATTTATCTTTTAAACAAAAGGTGCCAACCCATTCAACTTTATTCACCTTATGCCATATGATGTGAAAGATATGACAAAGCAAAGGTGAGAAATTATAATAATGAATTTGTGTGATCCTAAAGCTTGCTACAATATCCTCAACCCCTGGTAATCTTTTCTAGGAACACACCTCTGTTAATATTTAATTAGCATGTTTCGGAAGAATAACACATGATACGTTCCAAATATTGCCCATCATCATCCTTATCATGACTTTAATATGTTTAACACATCAAATCCTGTAATAGTTATTTATTAAATGTTCTATAGTCTAGGTTTAGCAAATACCAAAGACAGTATAAATGCCCACATCAAAGTCACCAAAACATTTTCAGATACGTTTAATCTCATTTACAAGTTTAAATTATTAATGTGTAGAAAGTAGTTGAAGCACTTTTATTTCCATTGAAGAAACTTACAAGGCAAAGATAGCATAATCATTCAACTTACAATAAGCTCCAGTAATATAAAACTTGTCAAATAGTACTGCAACTAATATTCATAATATTATAAAGTTCAAACAAATCTCAAATTACCTATTCAGTGAACACTTTAATGATCATATAAAATTTGGCTCCTCCTTCATGGTGTTACCATTGCTATCTACGGATACTTTCATTTGACTAAAATCACCTGCAGAAGATTCAATTTCATTTTCCATAAACCTACTTGGAATGCAGGTACCTCTGCCAACAAATCCAAGACTGCTAGGACATGCTTGATCAAGTGAAGCACCAGATTTAACACCATAGGGAACTTGTCTATCAGTAACAGGCAGAAGTTCAGGGATTGGTTTCGCAGCACCAAATATGAAAGTTGAGTTTTGAAGCTGCGGAATATTGCTATGGGTGGAGCCTATTGAACAAGAACCATAACCAATTATGGCATCACCACTAGTAAATTGAGATGTACTCAATGATTTATTTGATTTTGACAATGAACCATAACCAATTATGGCATTCCTGCCAAAACTGCAACCCTGGTTGACAGTAGCAAGATTATTCACCACCTTCAAGTTTCAGAAGCTTGAGAGTGAACTACCACACGAGATGGTTGAACATTGATTGATTGACTTGATCCTGTATCAGAGGTGAGGGCTGTTGCGGGTGCTGCTGCTATTGTTGGTGCCGCAATATATTCACCAGCATGTCATTATTCTGAACGCCCAACCTTCCAACGCTACTATTTGGTCCCACATAATTAATTGTATTGGATGATTTAAATGCAACATATCTTGAAGATGTGCCATCAAAAGTAACGATGGGCTGAGGGAAATTCTTGGCAATGTTGGAAGGGCATTTTTCAAGAGGCTGACCATGTGCCAAACCATGATGAACATTAGAATGTATTGGACCCTGTCTTGATGCTTCGAGAAGGGTAATCTGGCCCACCGTAGGTATTATGTTAGTTATGGGGTGACCTAAAAACTCAGCTTGAATGGCTGTAAGTGTTTCAGGAGGAACATGGCCAAAAGCAGCCAAAGCTTGTATGTCAAATCTTCCAGATGCACTCAACTTGGATTCTATAGTCCCAGGAACTGTATTTAGCATTCCAATCTGTTGCTGTGCCACTTCACTTAATCGCCTCAAATAAATTCTAAATTTCTGCCAATGGAAATTGCAGTTCAGAATGGAAATATTAGTTAAAAATACAAAACAAAGCTCATTTATCTATAATTTGGTGCCTCAGTTTGTAAAAACTATCAAAAAACATATAATATTCCAGATCCAATAACTAATTCTACTTTCTGGTTAGTTATTAGCAAAATTGATTTGGGTCTTAAATCCTACCACTTGACATTCATAAACTCACATGTATGGACATTTATCACAGAAAAATGGATAATATTCATTTGCATATATATTTTCCCTTCTTAGCTAATCAAGTAATTACATCTGCTTTCAGAAAGAGCAGAAAAAAGATACAAAACTGACAAGTTCTTTATGACACTTCTGCATATGCCATTCTTGGTCTCCCTTAATCTTAGTTTTTTTATTTTATTCCAGGGAATTCTCGTAACTATGTTTGTACATTCATAGCAAATTTAAAATTCCATTTTCAAGTCAAATCAACCATTGCATTAACTTTCAATAATGATTTCTCTGGCTGTTTTTTACATAATCCACTCAAGACATTCATCTCAGCTTGACACATCATCCAACACGTCTAACCTAAAATTTCATACCCAAAACAGTAAGAAATGATGGATGTAGCACAGTTAAACCTCTTCGGAAGTAGATTTAATAATGTTGTCTTAAATAAGATAAACACTGAGTTTTGAAAAAAAGAAACTAAAAACTTCTTTTATGACATGCGACCTCGTCAATCAATAGCCCTTCCTAACATGGAATAACAAAAGAGAGCATTGTACGTTTGAGTTTCATTGATGCTCAAAAACCATTAATTTTTTTATAAAAAAATTTGAACTTGTAGACACCTCTTTGCCTCTACGAATTAGCCATAAACACTCCTATCCTTGCTAAATCAACAATGTTAAGAAAGACTAATCATAAAAATAAACAGAAGGTAAATCGTGGGCCAATACATAACAAAACTTACATAAAAAATAGTATATATAAAAGTAAAGAAGAAAGATAGGGTAACTGGTGAGATCACACTATTCTACAAGCGCTGTAGCTTGTACCGCTGTAGTACTGTCCAACGCTTTTTTTAACAAGCGCTGTAGAACATGGTACATACTAAAACGCTTAAGTTTATAAAACGTGGTAATATACGAATATATTACAACGTATTTTCTGAAGAAGCGTTGTAGCATGGGACTTCCTACAGCGCTTGATTTTAGAAAAGCGTTGTAGAATGAGACATCCTACATCGCTTAATTTTAGAAAAGCGTTGTAGAATGAGACATCTACAGCGCTTAAGTTTAGAAAAGCGTTGTAGAATAAGACATCCTATAGCGCTTAAGTTTAGAAAAGCGTTGTAGAATGAGACATCCTACAACGCTTAATTTTAGAAAGCGTGGTGATAAAGAAATGAACTACAACGCATTTTTGGAAAAGCGTTATAGGATGTGACATGCTACAACGCTTAAATGAAAAAAAAAACGTTATAGAATGAAACATCTTACAACGCTTGGTTTTAAATTGGATATATACTTTTTGCATTGTACTCAAGCATATATATACTTTTATATTCTTAAGACATAAAACAATTCCTAAATTTGTTTCCACTAAACAAATAAATTGTAATAAAAAATATTATTAGTAGAAAGAACTCCATGAGAACAACTCTCTCATGAAGAAGGGAACAACAAATCCAACACCACATGAAATGTCTACAGAGCCTCATTAAAACATTCCTGGGAAAAACCCAGTGGGAAAAACCCTAGTGCAGGAAAAAGAATACTTTTTTCCTTCCCAAGCAAGTCAACAAAAAAAAATTAGACAACCCCAAATATATACAAAAACACAAACTAAACCTAGAGAAAACAAAAGCCAACGCATGGATGCTTGTTAGCATAACTTCTATATCACCATTGCCATCAACCACAAGCCACACTACCATGTAAATCTTCAATCTGAAGTAGAGAAAAACCTACTATAGACATGAAGATAATGAACGAAGCAGTACACACCTAGAGCCATACTCAACCTCGAAGCCACACTGCCACCCCTCACTCATAAAAACCAGCAAAAAAAAAACAGCAGTAAACACCCAGTAAAAATAGCACAACCAACCCAACTAAGAAGCAACCCATCCAAAGCACCACCCTTGAAGTGCAAGCAGCATATTACTATGGACAAAACAAATTATAATCCTAGGTGTTCACCATAACATATAACATGCCTTGCACCATAGAACTTAAAATAATTGAAGTATAATACTCAAAATACAATAAACAATAAAATTAAACTATACTACTAGTCTACTACAGAATATCAAATTAATGCATATAGTTGTTTATGCTATTACCATCTAATGAAATATAATATTTTGAAGCACGAACTCAGCCCAATCTTCCTTAACTTCACATAGTTGCTTATTAGAATATGTAGCACATCTATATTTAGGAAAGTACTGCAAAACATAAACATCACATAAGTAAAATCATTGTAGTTATAGAATTAAAAATAAGACATTTGTTATATAGACTATATTAGACATCACATACCTCTACAGGGATTGAATCTTGATCTTGTAAAATAAGTTTCTTCATAAACCTCATGACATAGAACCCACAATCTATGCCATTAGTTTGCTGTGGGCACTATAAAATTAAAGAAACATATTAAAAATAATCATTCAATTTAATTTCTTAAATAATAGATAATTTGTATATATTACCTCTACAACAACCCAATTTATTTTGTTTGCCTTAGCTTTTGGCAAACTAACTCTCCTACTTGCGCGGTACATGTACAAAGCACTAACAAAGTGAAATAAATCTTGCATCAGAATTTTTTTTTCTATCATCACATTCATAAAAAGAGAAGAATAGCAAATGCATACATGTTAAATATTTCCTTCATGCCCGGCCAATCTCTGGGAGTACCATGCATAGAATCCAAATAATAGATAGTGTCTAGTTTGGAATTGGGGTTGATGACAACCAACACCCAGTGATTCCTACAAATTTTTTTAGTAATAACTAATTAAGGATGTCCACGGGACGTAAAAAATAATGCTTACAATAGAAATGTATATAACACTTGTGCTAAATAAAAATGCATTGCTCAGTGCTCACTAAGTCAGTATACACAAAAGTTCAAAGTACATTTGATGGGTCATTAAAAGTGACCTGTTTGCCTACATCGTTTATCATTCAAATAGAGGTATATGAAAAAGTAAGAAATATTAACATTTGGTATTGGTCACCTTTGTGTAATTGGAAGTAATTAGTGTGAATGCTATAGATAAAAATTCAACAGAACACACTACCAGTATTACCTCTACCTCATTCTTGCCAAAATCTACACTCATCATCATTTCATAATAGTTTTCTTCGAGAACCAACCATAGATTCATCAGTACTAAGTGATAAGTTTAATAAGAAAAACAAAAGAAAAGGAGATGATACATATAATAAACTAAAAAGAGACTCTACAGCATATGACAAATAAGTAGATTTAAAAATTTAAATTTCTTTACTAGAGAAAGGTTAAACTTTACTGGAAATGTTGACACATAAAGTAATAATTATAATTTCTGAGACATATAAAAGGTTTTCTTCCTCTGTATCTAGGCACTCTGGATCCTTTTGTATTTGGTTTTTTAGCACACCTAGTGCTCTCTTGGTGATCTAATTATAAACATATGAGAAAATACTTAACAATTTTAAAAAAAGTTACTCACTCTACATTACAAGGTTCTAGAAACATTTTTCCTTCCTCTTGAGAGTTACTGAGCACCTTAGCAACATTTTGTGATTGTCCATCTTGGAGAACGTGTTGTAAGATGTGGGCTCATGAATGAGAATCGACTGGTCTTTTGAGTTTTAAGTATCAACTCATAATACAAGTACCTTACATGAAAACCCAAAAGCAAAATGTGAATGTATTACCATCAACAAATAATAAAAGTACTGAACACAAAGTGGTTGAAAGGAACTTAACCATGAATTACCTGACATATGTGCATATAACAGAGGCACTCAGCCACCTATGATAAAGAACTTCATTCATTTGATCTACACCAAGATATTCATCATATGGTTGACCAATTATTTCTTCTTCCATGACTATGTGTCGTGGGTGGTCAGGGTCCATCTTACCAACATGTATAGAAAGGTAAGTACAATGTGGGGTGGTCTCACCAACTCCGTGGAAGGGCTTCTGCGCAGGGGGCCTCTGATTATTCACCTGTCCTTGTTTCTTGTTAGATGCCACAATTGTCGGCTTTTGTGCAGGAAAGGGCTTTTGAATTTTCGACACTCCTGGTTTCTTTCTAGGCATCACAAACAATGAATTTTTTGCAGGGGAAGGTTTCTTGGAGTCAATCTTTTTCTTCTTTTTAGGTGTTGAAATTGATTCACTTGTATTGGTCGGCAGGTCAGCCTTTCCTTTATCATGTGTAGGTTTCTGCAATTTTAAGTTGAACAAATTAGTCATGCTTAAAATAATAAATATGTTTATCAAGTAGATTATAAAGAATTTATATACCGTATTGCAGAGACCAATGAGGTTGATTGGCCAAGCTAAAAATGTTCCAATTGCCTGACCAACTTTTGTGTTGCCTTCATAATCATCGGGTACTGGCAAATTTGCATTTGGCTCAACAGCAATCTCCATAAGAACCTTAATATGGTTCAGCGGCAACGACTTATTATGTAACGTGGCTCCTTCAACATTAAATACTTGCCCCTTCCCAACCACGCGATGTGTTGGGGTTGACAACTTTAAATCGCATGGAGATGTTCCCTAAGTCAAAACATAAATAAAGAGAATTTTAGAGCGCAATTCAATAAGACTGCAATACTTATTAGAAAAATTAATACCTTAGGAATGTGGTAAGAAGCACTATCTTTAACACTAGCAACAACCAAATCAGATTGTTGTTTGTCCATTGCTTCTTTATCATTCAATTTTTTGCTCATTTCACACATCATAGTTTTCATTTGTTGTAGCTGAGCTTTTAAGTCATCCATTTCCTCAACGGTAGGATTCTTTCTTCTGCGCTTTTTACCCAAGAAGTATCGTTTTTGGCAAACTCCAAGCCCTGCAGCCCTGCAGCCCTGCAGCCCTGCAGCCCTGACACGACCAGGGTACTCAGGGACATTTAATGCTCTAGCAAGTATGTCCTGACGGGGATCGTCTTGTAACTCATCCTTTGGTACAGATTGTGACAAGTTCTCCTGGCACATATAAATGCGAAAATATAAAGGTATGGAGAATATAGTAAACAAATATTTTTTTTGATAACAAGTATCTTAAGAACTTACAGTAATGAACACACTATCTTTCTCAAGCAACTGATTAGTTTTTCTAATCTTATCAGTGCATGCAAGGTGAACCCAAGTAAAAACATACTATAGCTAGAAGAGTAAAGAGCAAAGCAACAATAGCAAAAGAAATAACAACAGCAAAGAAACTAGACAATAGCTAGAAGAGTAAAGAGAAAACAGTAAAAAAGAGGGAAAATGACGAAATAAAAAGCAGCAGCAAGATCAATCTTCATCTGAACAGGGGCAGCAAACTGAAGCATCAGAGAACATAATTGAGAGATACCATCCTCAAAAACTAGCTAACCATCACCGTGACCCTCACAAAAGCAATCTGCCCTTAAAGCCAGCCTCCGAATTAGACTAGCCACAGTGAGTAACAGCACATATATGCCAGTAAAAACCAGTAAAAAAACCAGCAGACTCAGTCCATAACAGCTTATATATACCAGTAAAAAAACTAGCAGACTCACAGTCAAGAATTGCTCAAATATACCAGTAAAAACCAGCAAACTCATAGTCCATAACAGCTCATATATACCAGTAAAAAAACCAGCAAACTCACAGTCAAGAATTGCTCAAATATACCAGTAAAAACCAGTAAAAAACCAGCAAACTAGTAAGCCAAGATACAACAGCAAACAGCCTGGGAAAAGATTAGGATAAAGACCAGAGAGGGTTCAATCTATACAGCAGCAACCAACCTGGGAAAAGATTAGGATAAAAAAACAAAACTAAAAAGCGATGCAAAACAAGATACCCCATAGTAAAAAAAAATTGAAAATACCGAACATGGCAAGCAAAATTAGAGCTTCTCTCTATCAGTAAAAATAAAATAAAAAAACTACATGTGAAGCACAACATGTTCAACAACGGTGGATAACAACAAAAACAGGAAAAATTCTCATCCAAGAAATGAGTTGTATCAGTGGTCAAAACTGCTATCTACTTACACAATTGTCTCACCGTGCCTTGTCCAACATTTATAACTTTGATCAATTCCATACATTATCAAATGATCTTCCAAATCAGCCGCACTAATTCGCTTTGCAAAACAACATTTTAAGCAAGGGCATACAATTCTGGTAGGGTCTTCTTCATGCTCAACTGCAAACCTAATAAACATTTTCACTCCATCCTCATATTCCTGAGACAAACGATTGGCAGACATCCATTCTCGATCCATATTTCTCAATCTATCAAATTAAATCTACATTGAACATAATTAATCAGCAAATGGTTCCCACGAATAAGTTGCAAGATAAGCCAAATAGAAAAAGAAAAACTAAGGAGACATTAGAAAAACCATTCCCACACTTGCGCTGAATCCTCCAACTTTAATAAAAAACATTAAGCCTTAAATTACAATGGATAGTCACCCAAGCCCTACAATCTAAAGGCACAAAGAACCCAGCCAATGAAAGGGTGAAGGACAACCTCACCATAACAGATGCAACTTCAAAACATAATTACTGCTTACTGATTTTGATCTGAATTGTTGAGGAATTTTGTGATATTTGAATAGGCATCTTCAGATAGTAGATAGCAGCAATGCCTATGCTTTGAAAATCTATTTTTTTGTATCTGTTAGTGGGCTGGAATCGGTGCCAGTTTTTTTGTTTTCTTTGCTTTGGTTTTCTCCTGTACCTCTTGTATTTATCCTTCTTTACTTGGGTTAGAGTACCCCTAGTACTCTCTTTCAATATATTTTTGCTTACCCAAAAAAAAAAGCAATTGGGTTCAATCAGAGGTGTCCCGCACACATTAGCACAACACCAAACCTCAGCTCCTACTAAGGTTAAATTCAACCACCAACTCAGACCCCCAGAATATCCAACCACAGCAAAATACAACCAGATATGTTACTTCCTTAGAGCAACAGAAGTTCAGAAAGACAAGCCCCCAAACTTAATTCTTTTGTATGTCAAAAGCAAGAGACACACTTGAGTGACATAGTATAAAATCAAGACAATGCAATGGGTTTGGGAGAGAAAGTGATTACCTTTGGTGACTAGAGATAAAGAGAGGACTCTACACGATCCGGTTCCCTTGCCACAGCTTGACTTCCCACACGCAAAAGACAGCCAGAGGTGCTTGTAATGCTTAGAGCTTCCTAAATCCCTCTCCTCGAGCCTTCTCGCAGAGAGCTTCTCGCAAAAACTGATCCCGCGCAAAAGAAAATTGGAGCTTTTCAGCGGGTGAGATGAGAGAGTACAGGAGTGTGCGTATACGGTTTCTAAGAAAGTGGAAGAGTGGGGAAAATTTGTTTTATGAGATAAATTTGTTTTATGAGATAACTTTGTTATAATCTCAAACCATAACTTCAACAAACTTCCCGAAATTAACACCAATTTAAAATCTAATTAAACAAAACTATAAATGTAGTCCATTAAACAAGGTTAAACAAGCCAAGAGATCGAAACAAAGTCCACTAAAAACCACAGGTAGAGAAAAAACAACATACCTCTTCTATGCTTAACCACCACTTTAGCGGGTTGACCCGTTTGCGAATCGGGTTTAACCTCCTCCACCGGAAACAAAACCCCCGTCAATCCCCTGACATCTGCTCCGGCGCACCCGGTTCGCTCAGCTGCTCCGTCGTCAGCTTTGCCATGGCCTCATCGTTCGGAGCTAATACAGTGAGAACATAACCCTCCGACACCAAACGACCCATTTCAGTAGCCAACGACATCAGGTTCACCAGAATGTCAGCCATCTCGTTGTACCCGCCGTAGTGAAGCAGGGTTTAGATGAAATCCTTCACCTGCGCCTCGCCGTTGAAGTGGTGGTGGGGGCCACCAGGTCCCGGAGCTGGCGCCGGAGCAAGAGAGGGTCCCGGGGCAAGAGCTTCATAGATCGTGCCGGCGAGGAACCAGGTTTTGCCGCGGAAGGTGTTTTCTTCAATCGGTGGGTTCTGGGGTCAACCTCTTGAGTCAGAGCAAAAAAAACCATAGCCTAACGTGATAGTCTACTGCACAATAGGTCTCTTTGCGTTTTGAAGAGGATAACTTTTTTTAAATGAATTGTGTTTTTTAAAGCGTTTTAATATATAAAGCGCTTTAAAGATCAATGTCTATTACTTAAAGCGTTTTCTTTGTAAAACGTTCTAAAATGATCTTTATGTTTTAAAGCACTTCCTGTCACAAGCGCTTTAGAGAATGAGAGATCCTCACTTAAAGCGTTTCCCAGTGAAACCGTTGTAGAATGAACTATATATTTCATAAAGCGTTTGATATCTTAAGCGTTTTAAATTACTACTTAAAGCGTTTTTCCAAATCAAGCGTTGTAAAATGGACAATGTTTTATAAAGCGTTTTCTGAAATAAGCGCTGTAAAGAGTCAGAGATTTTTTCTTAAAGCGTTACGGAGTATGAAGCGCTATGAAATGTGCAATATTTTAAAGCGCTCAATTAAAAGAGCGATTTAATATTGGTTCGCGATATCTTTTAAAGCGTTTCCATTATTAAGCGCTTTAGAATAGGCGCTGTAGAATCCCAATTCTGGCGTAGTGTCAGTTGCATATCCATTGATAGTAACTAAAAAACTGAAAATGGATCTCACGGAAAAAGGTAAAGAATCACTTCAACTTTTGGAATGAAAACAAACCTGCAAATGGCTTGCAACATTTTCCCTTGTTAAGTCAGGGTCATTCATCAACTCTAGAATTCTCTTTGGCACAGCCCCTGAAATACAAGTACAAGAAACAATTGATCTCCTAAATGGAAATTCATGCTTAAAAATAGTAAAAAAATATATATATATATATATACGAGTTAGATTGTGCTTTTATGCTTATTGAAATCCAAAGTAGTCATAAAAGGCAAAATCAAAAGAGATGGAAAGAAAAAATAAGTGGAGAGTCATACTGTCAAGCCCAAGTTGAATCACAGCACTGACAAACTTTTCATGCAGATCTACTGACCACACTACACGGGGCTTCTTAGATGATGGGTCATCAATCTCCAATTCAATTGAAGAAGTATGTTTAGCATCACCAGAATTTGCATGTTCTTTATTTTCATTGTATATTTTCCTAACGACATGCTGCCATATATTCCTCAGTTCTTCCAGACGTACTGGCTTAATTAAATAATCACAAGCCCCATGTCTAATTCCCTTCATGACAGCACATGTTCTACCATCAACAGACATCACTGCAGCATCCATAAAAAAACCAACTTTCAATGTTAAGGATTACAAGTAAAGTAATACTATTAAAAAGAGAAACCGTGCTTACTAATAACAGGAAGATCCATCTCCAACCCAACATGTTCAAGAAGTTTATATCCATCCATGTCTGGCATGTGAACATCACTCAGTACCACATCAAAATCATCTTTCCTCTCTCGCAGAAGATTCAAAGCAACAGTGGCATCAGAGCATGCGGTAACTGGAAGACAAAATTACAATGAGAGTTAAGAAGAAATGATATTCAAATTTACAAGACTCAAAAACCAGCTGCCACCCATGTCATATACAAATAGAGTAAAGTGAAATTTGTTCAGCTTCTTACAAAATGACATGTAACAAAACCAAACCCTTTTTTCACATTCATTATGCAACATTGAACACATCAAATAAGAACACACACACATAAACCACAATAGGTCGAGCCTTGATGGCCAGAAAATTTGCAAGTCCTACATTCAAGCAAAAAAAGTATAAAAGGCACAAATCATATGGGTATAAGAACTGTTAATGCAAGAATATCATGCAAATCTTCCTAGGATTTCCTGCTTTCAATTAAAGGGAGAAAATGCTCAATTGTTGTTGACATTAGCACAACATCCGTTCTCAAATCCATATCAAATTAGGTATACCCAAATAGGTGCCCCTGCAGAATTCACGTCTCTGCCGCAAGGCATAAATTTTAACAGGCACACAAAAATCTAAAATTTCCAAGTGCAACACCATGTGATCTATATAAACAACGACAAAAACAGTCACAAACAACACGAAGCATCAATTCAATCATAAAAATCAAACATGCAAAATTGACGAATTTCATCGAAGAAATCAAGAGAACAAAGTGAGTAGTCAAACTAACCGCGATAATTGCAACTAATAGACATTTTCTCAATAATCTTCAAGGTGGTGGTATCATCGTCGACGACGAGAACTCGGAGACCCACCGGGAACTCTGGGGCGGAAGTAACCTCATATGAGCCGCCGGAGCTGGTGCCGGAGTGCACTCGTTTCTGCAACGGCGCAGCCATGGTTGCTGTTGGGAGGCAACGTCGTCGTTTCGAGAAACAGTGGGGAATTTGGAGTGGGGCACTGAGTATAACTAAAGAATTGGGGTGAAAGGGAGCTGGGGAAGATCTTTGTTGTTGTAAGAGGGGGGAACAACAGCTGGAGAAGTTTGGCTGAGCAGGGAGGGGGGATGAAGAGATTTTAAAATATAACTTGATTGATTTTGATTTCAATGTATGACAAACACTCTTATATAGAGATAGATTTCTCAATATCTATCTCTATATATAAGCAAATAACTTAAAATATATTCATCAGTATTAATTAGTTATTAATACCTTTCAAAGAAAAATTAATTAGTTATTAATTATTAATTTTATTACTCATTATTACTTTTGTACTTAACAAATTTAGTCAACCATTCAGGTAAATGTTCAATGAATTTCATTATTATATTCATTATATTACTTATTTATATTAAAATTTTAAGTATATGTATATAAATGTAAAGTTGACTTGAACCAGCATTAATAATAATATTAATTGGTATTCAAAAAAATAATAATAATATTAATTCGTTATTAATTGGTTTCCCAAAAAATTAATAATAATATTAATTGGTTATTAATTGTCATTTAATTTAATAATTATATTAACTAATATTAAGAAAATTAACTTAATCTAATTATTTATAGTATCAATTCTTATTTATATTATAATTAATATAATATTTTAAGTATGAATAAGTCAATAAAAAGGTATGAATAAGTACAGTTGACTTGAACTATACATTAATCACAATATTAATTAGTTATTAATGATTTATGTTATTAATTATGTTAGTATTACTTTTCGAAAAAAAAATTATGTTAGTATTAAAATAAGTTTGTTAGTTGTGTGGTATTGTGAATGTATTTGGAGGGGTTGTTTTATGGAGGGTTTTTATGCGTATTGATATGTAAAACACTTTTAGGATTGGGGTACTCTTTTTCCCTCTTTAGGCTTTTATCCCAAATGGTTTTTCCTAGTAAGGTTTTAATGAGACTCAATCCTTAAGTTTTGGCTACTCTGGGGTAGTGTATTGTGTGTTTGTTTATACAAGGGTGTATTGTGTTTTGGTATCATGTACTTTCAATCATTCAATAATTTATCTTTAAAAAATCATCATAATGAGATACATCACAATATATATATAGAGGATGCTTCACTTACACCAAGAGTAACTTTAAAGAGTTACTCCTCATCTTCACCCTCTATTTTATTGACATTTAACGGTTGTGATTATTCAAATATCACCCTCACGTGACCCTTTTATTTTCTTTCCAGACTTAACTTCTCATGTTTCTTCATTCTCCAAAGTGGCGCATCTCCTCTTCTCTGCTACCTTGATGACTATAGAAGCATAACATTAAGGAGATGTAGATCGGTTTCTCTAGGGGTACACAAGATGCAAGAGTAACTTCAATCTTTCTCCATCAATTGCCATAACAGAAGATGAATTCATCCCATCATATAGAAAATGTATTAAAAATCCCAACACATAAAATTCTATGTTTGCAATTTTAATTTAGCGATGTTATTGCACAAATAGCTATATTCCACAAACGTTTTTTTGAAACTATATATTCCACAAACTGTATACTGATTAAGCATGGGGAGGCAGGTTTTAGGTGGAAGTAATCAATCTTCAACAATTGCTATACATCAACGACATCGATGACACATTTTTCCTCACTTTGGCCAATGGATCTTCAGCAATTGCTATACAACAAATTGTGTTGTGATGGTTGTTTGAGTTAGGGCAGGGGTGTATCTAGGGAAGGGCTAGCAAAGTCCACGACCCTCCATGGATTTTGAAAATTTTACCGACTATAGGTATTTTTCTATAGGTTTTTTGTAGTCCTAGACTCCAGCCCCCGCCAAGTTTTGTTCTCATAAATTGATTAGTTTTTAATTTGTTTTTATGTTACATGTGATGATAGAAATATAAGTAATCAGTGACACTCTTTATCATTCCTTACAACGATGTTCTCAAAATATATTTAATATTTTGAATCATGTGTCAACGAGTAATATCTTCTTCAAGAATTGAGAGACAATAGTTGGAAGCAAGTTCAAAATGATTGGAGAGTGTTATAACGTTATATGATGCTCATCAAGTTGAAGTTTATGACATAAAAACTTAGTTTGAGGATAATGATAGTCATAAGAAATAAGATAGAGATATATTATTTCTTGTGGGGTGAGAGAAAGTGAAAGATAGAGATATATTACTTTTTTTAAAGGTAAATATTAAGGGCAGTTTTAGTCAAATAAAAGGTGTTCCTTATTAACTTACTCCTTCATAAAATCTAGTAGGAGTAAGTTATGTATATATATATATATATATGAGGAAGGTTCCACTTACTCCAAGAGTAACTTTAAAGAGTTACTCTGCTATAGGTGTTGATAGAGGACGAAGGGAATGCGGGGGCAGAGGAAAATTTGCAATGTAATGGAGACTAAGGCCTCAGAAGGTTAATATACTCTTTGCCATGGACAACGCTTGTATTGGTTCCTTGTTTGTAGGCGGGGACAGGCAGATTTGACTACAATATGCCAAGGGGTGTCTTAAGCTGAGACATTTAGTCACTTCATTTGGTTGTGCACTTTCTGTGCAGTAGGAACAATGTTAGTAAAGGGGTGTAATTTTCATGATGTTTGTACTCCCTACTGGAGGGTTGTAACCTACTTTTCTGGGTGGTGTTTGATCCATCTTGCTGGATTTAATAAATTTGTTTCTAAAAAAAAAAGAGTTACTACTCATCTCCACTCTCTATTTTTTATTGACATTTAACGGATGTGATTATTCAAATGTTAACTGCTAACATGAGTACTTGTTCTCCTGATTTAAAAAAAAAATTAGGTATTTTCTCAGGATTGCCGCTTCACTTTGTCCAAACTTAAGACGTTGCAGTGATGAATCCACACAACAGTTTGTTATATTGTGCATTCTAAATACCCTAACTCGAAACCACCATCACCGCACAGTTTGTTGTATAGCAATTGCTGAAGATCCATTGGCCAAAGTGAGGCAAAATGTGCCATCAACGTCGTTGTTGTATAGTAATTGCCGAAGATCAACTACTGCTCACGTGAGGGTGATATTTGAATAATCACAACCGTTAAATGTAAAATAGAGGGTGAAGATGAGGAGTTACTCTTTAAAGTTACTATTGGAGTAAGTGGATCCCTCCTCACACACACACATATATATGGGGTTGTTAACTTACTCCCACTAGATTTTATGAAGGAGTAAGTTAACTAGGAACACCTTTTTTTTACTAAAACTGCCCTCAAAGTTTACCTTTAAAAAAAGTCAAGTCATGAGTTTATTGTAATTTAAAACACAAATGGTTCTCTCTCTTCATTAATTACTTTCTTTAACTTTCTCTCACCACATTTATAATACTAATTGTCAACCATCTTCTATTGTAGCCCCTATATAATTAATTTGACTTCAGTATTCATTCGAGTAAATCTGACATGGATGAACATGTAGTCATTCGGGGAAGTAGAACAATGTGTGGGAAATAGGAAGCTGTGGTGATTATTTGTGTTTGTGGCTTTGATGAATTTGATTTTAAATTTAGAACGGTTGTTGAGTTGAGCAATGATGTACGAGGATTTGCTTTGAATTAATATAGTTAATGAATGTTTGTATTAAAAAAAGCTATGTTTTGTTGTTTATGGTGAATTTGTAGCTGAGAAAGACAAAGTCGAAAAGCAAAAGGATAGAAGTTGAAGAAAGTGAAAAATGTGGAGAGAGAAAATGTTGAATTTTAAAATTGAATGAAGTTTTGGTTATTAAAAATTACAGAAACCCACATTTTGATTTAAGCTATGCATTAATCATATGCAACAAGACAACTTGGGCAACCAAAGGAATGCAGAATTTGCTATACGGTCTGATCAAAAGAAACAGAAGACTATCAATTGATCAAAGCATCATGGACTAGCAAAGAAGTGCTGAATCTACTAGAGCGTCTACTCAGAGAAATAAAGGAAGAAAAGGAAGATCAAAGAGGAAGTATATCGTGATAATGCAAGATAAGCACAAGAAAGGGAGGCTTGAATTGTGCCCTTCAAAAACTTTAAGATCCAAACGATGGTTGATGATAGACGATGAACTGAGTCATTTGGCGCAACGGATAAGCAAGAGTAAATGAAAGAGACAATGACACACAAGCTTTTATACTAGGTCGCCCCTAGAACGATAGGGTTACATCCAGTCCTCGATGTTAACCGATATTTCACTAAGGGTGAGTTCCAAGGACTCCTCCTTACAGGTATTCTTCAGTTTGCCTCCTTTGGCAAGAGTATTCTTTAGCAACTGCCTCTCCATGCCTTGAGTATTATAGCCTCTCCAAGCTAGTATTATTTCAGAACTGCCTCTCCATGCATTGAGTACTCTTTGTCGCTGCCTCTCAAGGCATGAGTATTCTTTTGCCACTACCTATTATAGAATTTCTCTATGTTCTCTTACAACAAGGATGAAACAAAAACATTAATCTCCTAAGTGCGACTCTCCTTGTTGCTGAGGCTGATGATGATGTCTTCTTCTAAGCTCAAGCTTCTATACTTTTCTTCAGATGATGAGAATATGCTCTTAAGAGCACGTGTGGAAATGCTGAACTGGGTTAGGATATTCTGATTGAATCCCAATTCAGATTTCTAAGAGTCGGGTGTTTGGACTTGCAAAAGCCAACTTGTGAAATCTTCAAGTCTTCGTATTTATAGCTCTTGATCTTCCGTGAGTAGAGATTTAGCCGTTGGATGGTCTTCACAGAAATTATGACTGTTGCATCAAACTCTGTTGAAGTCAGTAAACATGTTGAATTGGTACAGCTCGATGAAGACATATTGCTTTGGAAGTTTCAATTTGTTTAGTATTGGTCGGAGCTACTATCCGTTGTGATGAAAAAAAGACTCTTTGATAGATGGAGCGTTGTGCCTTCAGCCTTGGTTACTGCACCGTGTCAGATCACATGCTGCTGCAGATGTCGAGACTTATTTGACACGCTTCCTTGTGGATTTTTTTCATTCAGATGATGATGAATATTTCACTTATGAGGTAGCTTGTTTCCAGTGAGTTACTTCGTCTCTTTATCTTTCAACGAATGTCTTTCTTTCTCTCCTTTTTGCCTTTCTGATGTAGACGATGGTTGTAGGTAAAATGACTTGAAGCTTCTTCCTTAGGAGATGGATGAACTGATGATGTTTGGTTGAGGAACAATCGACATAGACGATGGACTTCATCTAATTCCTAGAGAGATAAGGGAAAACTTTAGATCTAAAGGTTATGATGATTTCCCTTGGTCATTTTGCATATATGATGGTTGCTTAAAGCTTTGCACTTTGACCTCTCTCTCTCTCTCTCTTCTGTGTTGTCAGAGATATTTTCCATATTGACAAGATGTTTCCTTTCTCTAAACACAGCTTCTTCTGGTTGGCCAGCTTGAGTTGGACAATTGATTCTCCTTTGCAAGTTGTCCTTTCTTTCTTCTATTGACGATCATCTGTTGTTACATGTTGTCTTGCATTTTGTCAAAACAACCGATTGTCGAAGCAGATGTCGTGGCATCTGATTCTGCGAAGCTAGGGCATCAGTCCTCAACTTAAGTTTTAGTTATGGGCCCTTGAAGATCTTATGAAGATACGTTTTTATAAGTTACTTGAGGTTCAAGTAGCTGTACCAGAAGGGTTTTAATTGTGGGTTGTTATTTGTTGTAACAATCTTTGATAAAAGATTTGTTTCTATCTTTACTTGGGAAAAACGCAACAAGATCTTTGGAGATTCAGTTTTGTAACACCCCGATTTCGGTGGCGTCACTTTAGTAACTCAAAAATAAAATAAAGCGGAAAAACAGGTATTTTTTTTTCGTTTTGTTTAAATAAAAAGACTTGTCGAAATAAAGACTCATCCCAATCGCGATTAACAACGATTAATATACAATACTATTACAGTCCTGCTGTAACTAAAAGCATCGTCACGAGTGTCCTCTAGTGACGGCAAGGTTTACAAGTTTTCAGAAAGCATAATTAGTTCG
This sequence comes from Lotus japonicus, assembly GCF_012489685.1. Classification (NCBI taxonomy): domain Eukaryota; kingdom Viridiplantae; phylum Streptophyta; class Magnoliopsida; order Fabales; family Fabaceae; genus Lotus; species Lotus japonicus. The sequence goes on along the minus strand of NC_080042.1, from coordinate 18,488,186 downwards.
AAATATTAAACAAGTGACAGAAAGGAATAGTCAGCCCCAGATGGCCGCCTCTAGACCTCTACAACCGACTACTCCATGGGATTCCCAACTACGGAGAACCACACGAAAGTAATGTGTCGGAGACTACCCTGTCCCAAAAGTACAAATGACGAATCAGAGCTATGACTCTAACAACCAACTCAAAGACTCTAACCACCCATATCCCACACTACTTTCATCGACCCTTCCTCAATCAGGCATGAAGTCCGGGTCCTCGTCGACAGCTTCAGTAATAGTCATTTCGCTCCGGGTCTTTCCCGCACAACGAATCATCACGAACCGGCTGACGGACGCCTGGCAGCAGGCTGACCGCCCAAACACAAACATACAATTAAAGCCAAGGCACTAGGGTCAACTCACGGAATAAAATAGATAATACAAACAACATGTGATAAAGGGGGTATATATATATGTTGTATATATACATATAAGTCATGTATTGCCTACCCTAAGGTTGATACATAGCATGTTTATCAACATAAAGTCATCAAGATATATATAACGATGTTTATCAACAACAAATCACAATAACATCAACAAGTATAGTTAGGTGCATGGCGTGCCAATGCAATGTCATGCTCAAAAGATGATCCGGATAAAATGTCACCATCTCGATGGATGGGACAAGCCAAGCATCTGGCTGCGCTAAAGCATCTCGCTTTTATGAAGCAGCTCACTCCTGTAAAGCATCTCGCTTTTATGGAGCAGCACGCTCCTGGGAAGCAGCACGCTCTTGTGAAGCAGCTAGCTCCAATGGGGCATCTAGCTCCGTTGAAGTCCGATCTGAGATCGTCCTTCGGAAAGCAGCACACTTTCCAAGAAATGTATGCATGGATGCAATATGGTTAGCCAAACAACGAAACGTCCTCACCAAGGTACGCGTGTCTAGCTAGAGTACATTGTATCTACAATACCCTAAGGTAAACAAAGAAGTGCTAGTCGCACTTGGTAACTTTCCTAGTCACTTTGGCACACCACCTCGATGGCCAACCAACCTGCTCAACGAGCAAAAGAATGCATCTGGCATTCAGTGACTTTTCAAGTTACTTTGACTCACCAGCTCGATGGTAAAATGGACTGTTCAACGAACAAGGAGAATGCTGCTCGCACTCGGTGACTTTTTAATTTACTCAGGCTCATCAGCTCGATGGCCGAAAGGCTGCTCAATGAGCATAGATGGTGCCCTCGCACTTGGGGACTTTCCAATCATCCCTGGCTCATCCTTTGGATGGCTAGATAAACCGCTAAAGGAGTAAAAGGTGCTATCGCACTCAAGGATTTTCCACACACTTAGATCGTCGACCCATTCCCGTTTTCCAACCCATTTTCAGATCCTAGGTCTTTTCCAATAAATTGTTATTACTATTTGAAGATGTTCTATCTTTGGTTAATGCATTATGAATTTCATTTATGAAATCAAGTTTCGTTCCTCTTTTGTTCCAAAACTCTATAAGTAAAAAGATCCCAATAAATCCAAGTAATTCCCCGGGAAGGTCACGATCCTAAAATGACTATGGCTTAGACCTTCGGTCAGAGCCTGCCTAACATTTCCCAAACCTCGTCATTAGCATGGCATAACATCACGTTTTCCCACACTCTGAAATCATATAATCATGTACTATCTCAAGTCAGTACAATTCAATAGAGCATATGCAGGACATAGTAAACTCAACAGAAATAATGGCATATAGCTCAGTTCAATAACAATATCAATACAATATCCAACATTCAAGCAATATTCAAGTCGAATACATCGACGCCTATAAAGCAATAGCTAGTAAGTAAGTTTCCCTAACCTCGAGTTGTTCCAGTCTCGCGGTGTAGGTCTCCCTCACAAGCTTGTTCAGTCAATCCCAAAGTTTCCACAATTGAACCTTTGAGTAAACAAGGCAATAATGAATCAACACAAGTCGATACAGTCGAAACAATCCTAACTAATGTTCGACAAAGCTCAAGAAACTTCAGAGTACAACATTTAGGCACGAATGGAAGGGCTTCCCCCGAATGGATGAGTTTTGACTCGATTCAGGTTTTGTACAAAAACACTTTATTCGCTAAAACGTGCATAACTCGAGCTACAGAACTCGGAATGACACGAAACCGGAGCCAAAATTTCCACAATTGAAAAAGCTACGCAATGGCTCAGGTCATAGAGACCCAAAAATTATTTTTGGACACGGTACCCAAGCAAATAGGTTTCGGCCACTATGGAAAATAGGGTTTTCGAACTTTTTCTTCGATCTAAATCAATTCCTAGGTATTCTTAGGCGATATCTAGGCCAGGGAAATTCTCAGAAAAATTATCGGGTCGAAAACTAACACAGGGGTATTTTGGTCAATATTTTTAGCTCGGAAAATCAAAAATTCGAATTTTGAAAAACTAATCGGATGGAAATGTCACTAACGACGTTTATGACAACTAATCCTACTGACACTAAGCTAAGTCGTGAGTTCTAAACCGAAAGGATGAGACTTTGCCCCAAAAATGGGTATTTGAGGTAAAAATTGATTCCGGCGGAATTTCGGCGACAGAATGAAAAATGTAATCCGACAGAACTACTCTTGGGCACGTAGGGAAGATGTTTAGACAGAGAAATCAAGCTATTTGGACAATTTTACAAAAAGCTCCAAACTTTGAGCTCAGAAAAACATAGAAAAAGTCGACAGATCTGACGATCAGAAGCGAGGGATAGTAACTATACCTCGATGTCTTCGATTAGCAACGAACGGCGAAACGATCGGGCAAGAAACGGCGAAAATCTTCTTCTCCTCTCCTCCTCCTCAAGCTCTCGGCCTCTCTCTCTCAAAGGTGGGAATTTTTTTGTTTTTTTTTTTATTTTCCACCTATTAATAGGATTTGGAAAATGCGGAAAAATGATTATTTCGCGATTCCGATTTTTCCTACTGATTCCAACGTATTTTAGACACGATATTCTTCCCGCCGAATCTTCTAATTCTTCAAAGAAATATCAGTATGATTTTTGGTTTTCGAGGCTTGTGAAGGTATGAAAAACGGTAGAAAGGGGGGGTTTGAATAACGTTTTCAGAACAAAACTTCCACCTTAAAGATTTAGACAAATCTTTCGAGAACTTTAGTGCTAAAGATAAGAGATAGAAAAGCACACAAGGATTTTATCCTGGTTCACTTGATAAATCACTCAAGCTACTCCAGTCCACCCGTTAAGGTGATTTCTTCCTTCTTAGAATGAAGGCAATCCACTAATCAGGTAAGAGTTACAACTGCACTTGAAACCTACAAGTGACTAACAATTACACTGACTTAGCTCACACTAAGATTCACTCTCTTAGTCTTCTCTAGGATCCGATCAACCTTGATCTCCTAAAGGAATCACCACTAAGATTCACTCTCTTAGTCTTCTCTAGGATCCGATCAACCTTGATCTCCTAAAGGAACTAAACAAACTGTTTATCAAAGAATTGTTTACAAGAGATTTGCTTCTAAAAAGCTAATTGTAAACTCAATGAATTTCAGATGAAAGAAAGCTTAGAATATTTTGAATATGTCTTGCGCGTGTGTATATTTCTTCTTAGTTTCTTAGCCACTTCTTTCAATCTTCAGCCTCTATATATACTCCAAGGATTAGGGTTGAGCGTTGCATGGGAAATGCTACCGTTGGAGGGCAGTTCTGGAAAATCCAGCTTCTGCTGTGGCTGAGAACGTTAGGTAGGTCGTCAGGAAGGTACACTTGCTTTTGTACTTGGATAGCGACTTGACCTTTTAACCTAGGAGACTTCTGATCAGGGGAATACTTCATATTGGAACTTGTGAAGCCGGTTGATCAGAGTCAGAGGGAAAGCACAGATCCTCTGACCATTGTATCTTCTGATTCTGAACTCAGAGGGAAGAACATGGCCTTCAGAGTTTCTTGCTTCTGGACTTCAGAGTTTCCACTATTCAGCTTCTGGATCTTCAGAGTCTTCTACACCATCAGAACATCTGAACCTTCAGTGTTTCTTGGTTATCAGAACTTCTGGATCTTCAGAGCTTCTAGCGACTGAGTCCACATCAGAGTTTGTATAGCTTCAGAACTTCTGAAGCTTTTCCACTGTTCATACTGAACATGGTGAATGCGAAAGCGTTGCTTGGGTTACCCTTTATACACAGTGCTTCTGATTTGTGTGAGATTGAGTTGAGGTCAGAGCCTGTAAATAGCACACTCAGAAAAACACGTTAGAGTACCACAATTGTTCATATCAAAAGGTTAACTTGTAATCATCAAAACATAGAGTTGTACTACTAGATCAAAACTTGATCTTACAATCTCCCCCTTTTTGATGATGACAAATCTAAGATTTTTTGATGAACAATTCTTAAACATTAAACTGAATTCACTCAGAGTTTAGAGATATAGAATAAGACTTATCCTGATGTGAATAGTTTATCTTGCTCATTCTGAATTCAAGTCACTGCTTGATTCTGAGCTTAGCTCCCCCTGAATCTAATACTTGATGAAAACGTTAGTAAAGTCTAGATTCTGAGCTAAAAAATATAAGAGTTCAGAGTGAAAAGCTTATGACATAGATGAAAAACGAATAATCAGAGCGCATAAGTGATCAGAGTCATGGACAAGGTATCAGAGTCTTGGGTATCAGAGTCAACTTAGAATCACTTCAGAAGAAGTGAAATGTATTCCTTGTATTTGCCCAGTGACACATCTATGGTCATGAAGGTGGAACTCTTAAAGTCTCCAAATGAAAAATAAGTCACACTAACACATCTTACACATCAAAAACTGGGTTTACTCCCCTTTTTTGTCATAAGCAAAAAGCTTGGGGTGTGAAAAACTTAGCTTGAAGTACAAGGTACTCCCCCTTAGAGAAGGTCTAAGTTTAAAAGAAAATGAAAACGATGTAAGAATCAGAGTTAGGCGAAAATAAATAGAAGAGTTAATGCAAGGGATGAACGTTTACCACCGGTCAAGTGAGTAAATAGAAGGGTCAGTTACCAAGAACTTAACCTCGAGAAACTGTAGGAGCATTAACTTGCAGAGAGAAAGTGAAGCCTATATAAAGCGTTGGAGAGAAAGGTAAGCTTCACACCTCGAATAATTTTCAGTAAAAAAGAATGGAATCATACAACGTAGCACTAGAAGAGCTGAGGAAGAAGGCCTTTGAAGAGGACTTGTTCCTGAACATCAGGCATCCAGAGGGTGCAACCACCATCGCGGAGCTGACACGGACACTGCTGGAAGAGGACCTGCGTCCAGAGTTGGAGAGAGACCTGAAGGAATTTCTTGCCTTCGTGGAGGAGGTGCAAGAACTCAGCCGGCTTGAACTCAAGCTGCTGGAAGAGAAAGAGTGTTTGGAAGAGAAGCTCAGGACTTCAGAAGAGATTCTGGAGAGGGATGAGCTAAATGTTAGGCTCAACATCATCCAGCATGGACTGGATCGTCTGGAGAAGGATAGGTCAGAGCAGCGCCAGGAGTGCAGAAGAATGAGGAGAGATCCTCCATTCTAGATTATATGATGTAAAGAAATATGATGTAAACACAAAACAAGTTATGAATAAAACGAGTTTAGCAAGCATATGTGACACAAAGATATATATATATATATATATATGCATATAGAATCACAAACGAACAAATTAAAATAAGTAAATAAAAAAGAAACAGAGTTTAACAAAAGGAAAACAAGGTTAACGAAAGAAGAAAAAGAAGAGATCCTAAAACTAAGGTTTGTCAGAGCGTCGCAGAAGTTCCATCATCATTTGCTTCATCTCAATCAGCATGGATTCATGAGTGTCAAGACGTTGTTCCATGATGTCGAGTCTGGATGAGCTTGTCTGAGTAGAGCGGGAAGGAACATTCTGAGCAGCTTGAGGATCTGGAATGGAAGCAGAAGCAGCAGGAGTAAACATAACTGGTGCAAGTCGCTCAGCCTCAGCCTCAGCTTCAAGACGCTCTGCCTCAAGTCTGGCTTGTTCAGCCTGAGCTGCTGCTTGACGTGCAGCTTCTTCTGCTTGTTCTTTCTTTCTCTTGGCTTCTTCAATAGCTTCAAGAAGCTTATTTCGCTGTTCTAGTTCATGAAGAGCCACCCTTCTAGCAAACCTTTGCTTTGCAGCCTCAATGCTCTGACTGCCCTCTACATGCAGGAGCTGCATCATAAGCGGAACTTGAGCCACTAGCCAAGTGCTCAGATTGTTCCACTCATCAGCCACATTTTCAGCATTCTCACTGAGATCAGTCTGACCGTGCACATTGCGGAGCCTCAAGGAGGCTTCATGATAGAAGATATTGATGCACTCAGAGAGAGATGTGGGTTGAAGGTGAGTATAGGGAATTATGGAGAGGTTGGGTTCAGGAGAGGCTGGGTGATTGCTGCTATGGGCTTCAGAGGCACCTTGTGGAGAACCAATGTTAATCATGGGAGCATTGGGTTCAGAGGTTCCACGGTGAGGGTCTGAAGTTTCAACCAGAGGGTGAGGTGATCTAACCGAGGATTGGTTAGACACTGATTGTTCGGGTTCAGGGTCTGGTTGAATAGGCTCATGTTGGTCAGGGACAGGGTGAGCTTGTTGAACTAAGGGGTCTGCCTCTTGGATAGGATTGGCCAAGATAGGTTCATCTGGGTCAACTAGACGTTCAGGTCTAGGGCCAGGATATCTCCTAGGGCTTGGACAGGTAAGGTAATACTCTTCCAAGGCAGACACCTTCTCTTTTCTAACCTCCATGAATTTTCTAATTGATTCAGAGTTATTGGAGGGAGAAGAATCAACAACATTGATTGGAAAGGATACAGGTGTAAAGGCTGTTGAAGAGTCTGTATCCGTGGTTCTAGCAGCAGGACGTGCTGATGCTCTGGGAGCAGAGTGATCAGACGTTCTGGGTTGTGGTTCTGTTTGGTTGGGCTCGGGTTGGTCATGGATGATTGGTTCAGAAGATAATGGGTCGTACGGAATGGTAAGGAGAGAGGTTGGATCTTCTGACCTAGAGGTTGGGTTCTGAAGCAGATTCCAGAGAGGTGCTTCAGTAGGAGAAGGTTGAAAGAAGGAGGATCGTGGGGAATGTGGTGGAGAGGTGGTTTGTGCGGCTGGTTGGGATTCAGGAATAGGAGTGAGGGGATTTGAGGAGTGTTGAAGCAAGGCAGAAATAGGAAGTGCATCAAATAAATTCAAATCATCATCAGAAGCAAGTGCAGGCTTACTTGAATGTGCTGATGATCGAGTCACTCTGGCAGGAGCTTCAGTCCTTCTGACCATTGTAGCAGCTGGTTCCACCCGAGTAGGCTTCACCACGATTCTGACCTTCTTCTGCTTCTTCTTAGGAGGACTATCCTCACTATCATCACCATCATCATCATCAGACTTTCTCTTTGTCTTCTTGACCAGAGGGACATCAGAGTCCTCAGAAGATTCGTCCAGAACCATCTTCCTCTGAGCTTTCTTCTTGGGAGGAGAAGGAAACTCTGGGGCTGGTGGCAGTCTGCTGACGAAATCATCAAGGTCAATTTCGAATCCTTGAGCCCTTAGATCTTCAACATAGCATCTGATGGCGTCAGGATTGTCGGCTTGAGTCCACAGAGGGTATTCATTCAGAGGCATTCTTCTTCCTCTGATCTCAGAAGATGTGTCTTCATGAGCAGGAGCAATCTTCTTCTGGACCAAACCCATCTTCTTCAGAGAATTTGCAGTGAAGACATCACTGACAATTGTGCTCAAATCCTCTGTGCAACCAGCATTGATCAAATCTTGCACCAAGTTGCTTTCAATTAGAAAGTCTGAGAGCAGCCTCCCAAAAGGGATATATTTGATTGCAGACTTGATGGAGGCGGTGGTGCGAGACTTCCGGATGCATTCCTTCAAGTAAGAGAACAGGAAGTAGGGAAGGCAGATCTTCTCCTGATTTTGGATGAAAAATAACATCGCCTTCTGGTTGAAGTTGATGTAGTCTGGGGAACTGCCCTTCGGTCTCTGATTGATGCAGTTGAGCAGGATCTTGTGCCAAATCCTGAGTTTGGGGTGAAGATCCATCACTTTGTAACTCGTCTTGCCCGGTTTGAAGGTGGTGTACAGAGCCTGATTGACTATGTCCTTGGTGCTGGGTTTCAGCTTCGATTCCGTCAGTTGGAACCGATACCCATAAGCAGTTTCTGCACCTAGCAGATTCACGAATGACTTCTCCGTGATGATGATCTTCCTGCCAAGAATATGAGATACCACTAGAGTATCATCGCAGTCTGCGTGCTTCCAGAATTCCTTTACCAGTTTCTCATACACCGGTCCTCGAAGTCGATTGAAGTAGTTTCCCCAACCTTGAGCTTGGACTTCAGGACGAAGATCAAACCCATTTGCAGCCAAGTTGTCGAGGTTGAATCTCCATTCTGCCAGAACTTGGAGTTCCTCAGGAGGATAAACACAGTGAACGGCACAGCCCCGTTCTGCAATTGGAACAAACTGCTCTTGAGCTTGAACTTGTTCTTGTGCCGGGTTCTCAGAGCCCCTTTGACCCGTTGCCAAACCGACTACCATGTGAGGGAACTGAGGTGCATCTGCAGTAGATCTTCTGGTTTGTCTCACCATCTTGAAGAGGTTGAAGGTTTGAGGTAGAAGATGAAGTTTGAAAGATTAAGAGAGATCGAGAGAGAAATCAAGAAAGAGGCGGTTTTGAAAAGCAGAGAGTGCGAGAGTGAAAACCGGAAGTGAACGAGAACGTGTCTGTATAGTGGGTTTTATCAAATAACCGTTGTTGATTCAAAAAGCACTTTAAGATCAACGGTTGAAAATTAAAGATAGATAGTAACAGTAAAATACACAATCACACGCAGGAGATAAGCATATCAACACGCAATCATAACAGACTGTCACACGGGCACAAGGAATTATGCATCAGAAATTCTGATACACGTGTTGTTGTCTCAGCTTCAGAGTCAGTACCAGTGGGCACACACACTCTGATTGAGTTACCTTCTGGACTAGACATCTTCTGATCAAGAAGTATCATAGTCAGAGGTTCTGATCCATCTTCACTCTGGACAAAAGTCCATGTTTAGATTTTTCAGAATAAAATTAAATCTATCCTCTGCTAAGGGCTTTGTAAAGATATCTGCCCATTGATGGTCAGTATCAACAAACTTCAGAAGAAGTACGCCCTTCTGCACATAATCTCTAATGAAGTGATACTTTACCTCAATGTGCTTTGCCCTTGAATGCAAGATAGGATTCTTGCTCAACGAGATTGCAGCAGTGTTATCACAATAAATTGGGATATTGCTCTCAAGGATCTGATAATCCTCCAGCTGATGTTTCATCCAGAGCATCTGTGTGCTGCATATTGCTGCTGAGATATATTCTGCCTCTGCAGTTGATAGTGCAATGGTTGATTGCCTCTTGCTTGCCCATGAGACTAGATTGCTTCCCAGAAATTGACAATTTCCAGAAGTGCTTTTTCTCTCTGTTCTATCTCCAGCATAATCAGCATCACAATAACCTGAAAGCTTATACTCTGATGTTTTCTTATACATCAAGCCAAGGTTAGTGGTGCCTTTCAGATACCTTAGGATCCTCTTAACAGCAGTTAAGTGGGTTTCCCTTGGATCTGATTGGAAACGAGCACATAAGTGAACACTAAATAATATGTCTGGCCTAGATGCAGTTAAGTATAGAAGTGAACCTATCATTCCACGATAGAGCTTCTGACATACTTTACCACTTTTATCTTCTTTCTCCAAAATGCATGTAGGATGCATTGGAGTCTTAGCCACTGTAGATTCCAGCATATTGAACTTCTTCAGAAGTTCTTTAGTGTACTTGCTCTGATGGATATATGTTCCTTCTGGTGTTTGATCAACTTGTATTCCCAGAAAGTACTTTAATTCTCCCATCATACTCATCTCAAATTCAGCCTGCATCATCTCAGAAAATTCTTTGCATAGAGATTGATTAGCAGAACCAAATATAATATCATCAACATAAATTTGCACAATTAAGATATCATCTTTATAAGTCTAGCAAAAAAGAGTTGTATCTACTTTACCCCTTACAAACTCATTCTCCAGAAGGAATGAGCTAAGTCTCTCATACCATGCTCTGGGAGCTTGCTTCAGACCGTAGAGTGATTTCTTCAATTTGAACACATGGTCTGGTTTCTTTTCATCTTCAAAACCTGGGGGTTGATGAACATAGACTTCCTCTGAGATATAACCATTTAGGAAGGCACTCTTTACGTCCATCTGATGTAGAACTATGTTGTGATTTACTGAGAAGGAGATCAACAGTCTGATTGCCTCCAGTCTTGCTACCGGAGCAAATGTTTCAGTGTAGTCTATTCCTTCCTGCTGGCTATAGCCTTGAGCAACTAGCCTTGCCTTGTTTCTGACTACATCTCCTTTCTCATTTAGCTTGTTTCTGAATACCCATTTCGTTCCAATAACATGGACATTCTCAGGCTTCTTCACTAAGCTCCAAACATCGTTCTTGGAAAATTGATTCAATTCTTCTTCCATGGCCAGAATCCACTCCTTGTCCTGAAGAGCTTCATCTATGGATTTGGGTTCAATTAAGGACACCAATCCTTTCAGACTCAGCAAGATCTCTTCAGAGGGTCTGAAGGCAGATCTGGTTCTGACTGGTTCATCTTTGTTGCCCAGAATCAATTCCTTAGGGTGAGCTGCAGTGATTCTGCTCTTCTTCAGAGTTTATGAGTTAGAGGGACCAGCTTCTTCCTCTTGTTCATCTTCCTCTGGCTTAACTTCCTCTGGAGCTTTGCCTTTGTCAGAAACATTAATGCTTAAATCTGCAAACTTTTCAACTAGCTTTGACTGGTCAGAGTCAAGCTTATCGTCAAATCTAACATGAATAGATTCTTCAAAATATCAACAGAGGGGTTCTTATCAAAAACCATTGATTCCTTGACCAAATCTTACTCTACTGAAACCTCCAAGATCAACTTCACCTTCAGGTTCAAGTTTTGGATCTTGGGACATATGCCTTTCTCCCGTCATGTGTTGCCTGCATCCACTGTCCAGGTTCCATGGTTGGAGTTTCGATGGACCTATTGAAGATATCTGCAACATATATAATCTTATCCCTAGGTACCCACTTTCTGGGTCCTCTTTTGTTAGTTACCCCAGAGGTTCTGATCACCTTGGGTGTCTCAACATAATATTTTAAAGGAATATTTGCATGATATTTAGTCATAGAGAAAGATCCCTTTTTAAGAGGGTTTTTAGCAATTTTAGCAGGTACAGGATCAGGCAATATGGTACCAGAGGGAACAAAGCATTCATACAAGGATTTAGCTTTAGACACAGAAGGCTCATTTCTAATTGGTTTAGAATAGCCAATGCCATGCATTCCATTTCTGCTTACGCCATAGATCATTGAAGCCATTAAGCTTCTATCCACGCTTTTAGCTAGGAATCTTTGAAAGGACTTTTCATACTTAGATTCATTTCTACAATCAGAGGCATCACAGGCAACAATTTCTTCTAACTTAGCAATCTGGTTCTTAAGCACAGAGTTAGAATTTACCAAAGCATGATTTTCATTTTTCAAATAAGAAATAATTTTCTCATGTTCAGAAGGAGTCTTGGAGACAGCAGATAAGTTCTTTTTCAACTTTTTATGCTTAGACAATAAAGAGTTATACTTATCCATGATATCAGACAAAGCATGTTTCAGTTCAGAGGTAGAGAAAGAAGCAAATACCTCATTTTCATCGTCTGAGTTAGGATCTCCTTCTGATTCTGAGTCAGAGTCAACAGCTTCCTTTGACTCTGCTTCCTTGTCTTTGACAATTGCCATGAGTCCTTGGACTTCACCATCAGAGTCAACATCCTCTGACTCTGATTCATCAAATGTCACCATCAGACTCTTCTTCGTCTTGAAGTGCTTCTTTGGCTTCTTGTCTTTCTTCAACTTTGGACAATCACTTTTGTAGTGCCCAGATTCTTTGCACTCAAAACATGTGACTTCCTTGATTGAAGACTTCTTCTGGCCTGAGGACTCATACTTTCCTTTTGCCTTTCCAGAGCCTTTGAACTTGCTCTGCCTGTGCTTCCAGATGCGGTTGAGTCTCTTGGAGATCAGAGTCAGCTCATCTTCATCAGAATCTTCTGATGCTTCTTCAGATTCTTCTTCTTCAGCTTGAAGAGCCTTTGACTTCTCAACCTTAGCCTTTTCAGATTTGGATTTCAAGGCTATGGATTTTTTCCTCAGATCTTGCATCTCTGAGCGTTTCAGCTCATGGCATTTCAAAATGCTGATGAGTTCTTCTAAACTCATATTCTCAACGTCTCTCGTGAGCTCTATTGAAGTCACCAAAGGCATCCAACTTTCAGGAAGACACCTGATGACCCTTATGACATGATCTTTTGTTGTGTAGCTCTTGTTGAGAGGTCGTATGCCAGCTACAAGCAATTGAAATCTGGAGAACATTTCTTCAATGGACTCATTTGGCTCCATGATGAAGGATTCATACTTTTGGATCAAAGACAATGCCTTTGATTCTTTGACTTTCTTGTTTCCTTCATGAGACATCTTCAGAGATTCAAAAATGCCTTTAGCAAACTCACGATCTGTAATCTTCTGGTACTCTTCATAGGAAATAGCACTTAGAAGAATTGCTCTTGCTTTGTGATGTTGTGAGTACAGCTTCTTTTGATCTGCAGTCATCTCTGACCTTGGGATCTTCTTGCCATCTGCATCAACTGGACGCTCATAGCCATCCACAATAATATCCCAGAGATCTGCATCGAAACCCAGAAAGAAACTTTCTAGTCTATCTTTCCAATATTCGAACCTTTGACCATCGAACATAGGAGGCTTTGCGTTGTAACCATCTCTTTGAGTTTCACTGGTGGTGGCAGCCATTGTTTTTCACACCGGCCCGGATCACTGAACACTGTTAGGTGTGGTAATCAGAACTTGCGCTCTGATACCAATTGAAGGTATGAAAAACGGTAGAAAGGGGGGGGTTTGAATAACGTTTTCAGAACAAAACTTCCACCTTAAAGATTTAGACAAATCTTTCGAGAACTTTAGTGCTAAAGATAAGAGATAGAAAAGCACACAAGGATTTTATCCTGGTTCACTTGATAAATCACTCAAGCTACTCCAGTCCACCCGTTAAGGTGATTTCTTCCTTCTTAGAATGAAGGCAATCCACTAATCAGGTAAGAGTTACAACTGCACTTGAAACCTACAAGTGACTAACAATTACACTGACTTAGCTCACACTAAGATTCACTCTCTTAGTCTTCTCTAGGATCCGATCAACCTTGATCTCCTGAAGGAATCACACTAAGATTCACTCTCTTAGTCTTCTCTAGGATCCGATCAACCTTGATCTCCTAAAGGAACTAAACAAACTGTTTATCAAAGAATTGTTTACAAGAGATTTGCTTCTAAAAAGCTAATTGTAAACTCAATGAATTTCAGATGAAAGAAAGCTTAGAATATTTTGAATATGTCTTGCGCGTGTGTATATTTCTTCTTAGTTTCTTAGCCACTTCTTTCAATCTTCAGCCTCTATATATACTCCAAGGATTAGGGTTGAGCGTTGCATGGGAAATGCTACCGTTGGAGGGCAGTTCTGGAAAATCCAGCTTCTGCTGTGGCTGAGAACGTTAGGTAGGTCGTCAGGAAGGTACACTTGCTTTTGTACTTGGATAGCGACTTGACCTTTTAACCTAGGAGACTTCTGATCAGGGGAATACTTCATATTGGAACTTGTGAAGCCGGTTGATCAGAGTCAGAGGGAAAGCACAGATCCTCTGACCATTGTATCTTCTGATTCTGAACTCAGAGGGAAGAACATGGCCTTCAGAGTTTCTTGCTTCTGGACTTCAGAGTTTCCACTATTCAGCTTCTGGATCTTCAGAGTCTTCTACACCATCAGAACATCTGAACCTTCAGTGTTTCTTGGTTATCAGAACTTCTGGATCTTCAGAGCTTCTAGCGACTGAGTCCACATCAGAGTTTGTATAGCTTCAGAACTTCTGAAGCTTTTCCACTGTTCATACTGAACATGGTGAATGCGAAAGCGTTGCTTGGGTTACCCTTTATACACAGTGCTTCTGATTTGTGTGAGATTGAGTTGAGGTCAGAGCCTGTAAATAGCACACTCAGAAAAACACGTTAGAGTACCACAATTGTTCATATCAAAAGGTTAACTTGTAATCATCAAAACATAGAGTTGTACTACTAGATCAAAACTTGATCTTACAGCTTGTTTTTAATGCTTACCGGCATTAAAAATGCACTTTATGCACTTTATGATATTGACCTCGGATGCAGAAACTTCCTTCTGAAGAAAGATTGGAAACATCAAGAGAAATGGGTGAACGCGTGTGGAATCTTCGTTTGAAGCTCCGAATAGAAAAAGTCTTCATCGTCCGTAGATTTTAGGGGTTTCTGAACTATCAGGGATTCCGTTTCGCAAACTTCCGAGAATTGGAATTTGACGTTCGTACATTCCAGGGTTTCGCCTCGAAATACTTGTTTATAGACGAATAAGAGAAATTCTAACATTTCTCTGAAGATTTTTGGAATTAGTTTCCATCGCGTCCTAAAGTGTAAATTAGCTATTTACTAGTGTCTTTGACCTAGGCTTAGGCGAATATTAGTCGTGCTATAACTCTTATCGGTTTTGATACAATCCTTGAACTTTTCCTGAACCTTCTCCTTCATAAATTCATTTCATCCAATAAACTCTTGTTCAGGTTTCCTTCACGATACATCGAACTTATTCGTTAATAAGGAATTTCACTAGTATATTCTAAGCTTAAAATCTTGGGTCTCACAAGTTTTGATTTGATGGTTGTTGCAATCTATTACTTCAGCCCATGCTAACCCTAGTGCCTATGTTGCTGCTGTTGAAGCATAAAAAAGGATGAAGACCTACAACAAGAAGACCACCGAAGCTAATTGAGAGAGATAAAGGGTTTTAGGGTTGTTCGTTGTTCTTTGTCCTTGTTTACTTGTGAACAAACTTTGCTCACTGATTCTATAAAGCAAAGTTGTGTTATGTGTTCTTTGATTCTAAAACTCTGATTGTTTATTGTTTGTTACCAATCACTGTGGCAGTGATTGAGAGAAAGTGAGAGCTAGGGCTCTCATACTTAGGTTGAGATACTAAGTAGAAATACATTGGGTAGTTTAGGAAGTGAACTATGAACTGTGGTGTTCATGAGTGTCTGTCATTCCTGAATCTTGAGATAGTGGATTTCCTTTCTTTGGGTGCGAACCCTCCAGACATAGGTGAAGTTTCACCAAACTGGGTTACCTATCCTCTGTGTTCTTCTTTATTATTTTGCTGGTTTTGTTACTGTTAGTCAGTTTTCGAACCCTTTGTCCCAGGATCGCGTAGAACATTTGTCCTGTGTGAGAACCAGAATTACAATTGGTATCAGAGCAGGCACCCTATTTTGTTTGGGTGAGCTCCAAGGAATATATTATGTTCTCAAGGACAACATTATGGATGGAAGAAGATCAATCTATATGCCACCAATTTTGGATGGTACAAATATGTTCAGGCTAATCAACACATGTACTGTGGCTAAGGAAGCATGGGAGATTCTCAAGACTGCCCATGAAGGAACATCAAGAGTTCGTATGTCAAAGCTTCAGCTTCTTACAACTCAGTTTGAAACTATGAAGACGAATGAGGATAAATCCATATATGAGTTCCACATGCCTATAAAGGATCTAGCCAACTCTTCTTTTGCCCTAGGGGAACCCATGTCTGAAGAAAAGTTAGCAAGAAAGATTCTCAGGTCTCTCCCAAGAGGTTTGACATGAAGGTAACTACCATTGAAGAAGCCCAAGACATTAGTAACATCAAGGTTGATGAACTCATTGGTTCCTTGCAAACCTTTGAGATGTCTCTTAATGGTAGGTCTGAGTAGAAGGCGTAGTGTATAACTTTTGTATCCAAGACTGAAGAAGATGAAGATCAAAGGGAGGAGGATACTGATGCAAGTATTACAGAGGCTATATCATTTCTTGACAAAGCGTTGAAGAGTTTAGGCAGAACGTCAAATACAAATGTCCTGGACAATGTGAAGAATACTAAATTTCAACTGAAGGGCAAACATGAGAATGATACAACCAAGGCTATTCATGTAAAGGCTCTCATTGGAAAGTACTATTCTGATACTGAGTCAAGTGATGGTGATGAGGTTATCTCAAATGAAGAACTAATTGAAGCCTACAAATTGTTACTGGCTAAGTGGAAGGAATCATGTATGTGTGGTGATAAAATGAGAAAAGAAGTCAAGGATTTGGTTGCTGAGAAGGAGCAACTTCAGAGTAATAACTCCAGCTTGCAAGAAGAAGTAAAGACCATCAGCAAGTTGCGTGAGGAGAATGAGAAACTTCATATCACAAATGCAGGAGGAGGTAACATTACTGAACTCAAAGCTTGAAGGTATGAAAAAGTCTATTTGTATGATGAATAATAGTACTAATGTGTTAGAGGAGATTCTGGAAGTTGGGAAAACAGTTGGAGATATGGAAGGGATAGGATTCAGCTACCACAATGCAAATAAGTCTGTTTCATCTGAAAAGAAAACTAAGCAACCAATGTCAGACCCAATGTTGCATCATTCTGTACGACATGAGTACCCTCAGTTCAGAAAATCCAAGAAATCTACTTGGAGATGTCATCACTGTGGAAAACTTGGTCATATAAGGCCCTACTGTTAGAAGCTATATGGATATCCTCAGTCTCATGATGAACCAAGGACTAATCCACAGGTAGCTCCACCAAGGAAAGAGTGGAAACCTAAAGAAGGAGTTAGAGTCAAAG
>NC_080042.1:18443674-18471278 GCF_012489685.1 Lotus japonicus | reverse complement strand
TTCCTGAAAATCAAATAGAATCAGACCTTTAGTTAAGCAAATTTAGAATTTTAACCCATGTACTAATTGAAAAAAAAGCTTCCACTATTGAGATAGTAAAAAAAAATAAAAGAGACTATAGCTATGTCTAAAAGCGATTTACAATTGACAACAAAAAAAATCTATTAATTAATAAGAAAAATAGCAAAATCTGGAATTGAAAGCAATCATATGAATAAGTATCTTACCTAAATCTCATTTCTTTAACTGGGATCCTGAGTCAAATTTGTTGGACGTTGAAGGTATGAAAAACGGTAGAAAGGGGGGTTTGAATAACGTTTTTAGAACAAAACTTCCACCTTAAAGATTTAGACAAATCTTTCGAGAACTTTAGTGCTAAAGATAAGAGATAGAAAAGCACACAAGGATTTTATCCTGGTTCACTTGATAAATCACTCAAGCTACTCCAGTCCACCCGTTAAGGTGATTTCTTCCTTCTTAGAATGAAGGCAATCCACTAATCAGGTAAGAGTTACAACTGCACTTGAAACCTACAAGTGACTAACAATTACACTGACTTAGCTCACACTAAGATTCACTCTCTTAGTCTTCTCTAGGATCCGATCAACCTTTGATCTCCTAAAGGAACTAAACAAACTGTTTATCAAAGAATTGTTTACAAGAGATTTGCTTCTAAAAAGCTAATTGTAAACTCAATGAATTTCAGATGAAAGAGGCTTAGAATATTTTGAATATGTCTTGCGCGTGTGTATTACTTCTTCTTAGTTTCTTAGCCGCTTCTTTCAATCTTCAGCCTCTATATTATACTCCAAGGATTAGGGTTGAGCGTTGCATGGGAAATGCTACCGTTGGAGGGCAGTTCTGGAAAATCCAGCTTCTGCTGTGGCTGAGAACGTAGGTAGGTCGTCAGGAAGGTACACTTGCTTTTTGTACTTGGATAGCGACTTGACCTTTTAACCTAGGAGACTTCTGATCAGGGGAATACTTCATATTGGAACTTGTGAAGCCGGTTGATCAGAGTCAGAGGGAAAGCACAGATCCTCTGACCATTGTATCTTCTGATTCTGAACTCAGAGGGAAGAACATGGCCTTCAGAGTTTCTTGCTTCTGGACTTCAGAGTTTCCACTATTCAGCTTCTGGATCTTCAGAGTCTTCTACACCATCAGAACATCTGAACCTTCAGTGTTTCTTGGTTATCAGAACTTCTGGATCTTCAGAGCTTCTAGCGACTGAGTCCACATCAGAGTTTGTATAGCTTCAGAACTTCTGAAGCTTTTCCACTGTTCATACTGAACATGGTGAATGCGAAAGCGTTGCTTGGGTTACCCTTTATACACAGTGCTTCTGATTTGTGTGAGATTGAGTTGAGGTCAGAGCCTGTAAATAGCACACTCAGAAAAACACGTTAGAGTACCACAATTGTTCATATCAAAAGGTTAACTTGTAATCATCAAAACATAGAGTTGTACTACTAGATCAAAACTTGATCTTACAATCTCCCCCTTTTTGATGATGACAAAACTAAGATTTTTGATGAACAATTCTTAAACATTAAACTGAATTCACTCAGAGTTTAGAGATATAGAATAAGACTTATCCTGATGTGAATAGTTTATCTTGCTCATTCTGAATTCAAGTCACTGCTTGATTCTGAGCTTAGCTCCCCCTGAATCTAATACTTGATGAAAACGTTAGTAAAGTCTAGATTCTGAGCTAAAAAATATAAGAGTTCAGAGTGAAAAGCTTATGACATAGATGAAAAACGAATAATCAGAGCGCATAAGTGATCAGAGTCATGGACAAGGTATCAGAGTCTTGGGTATCAGAGTCCAACTTAGAATCACTTCAGAAGAAGTGAAATGTATTCCTTGTATTTGCCCAGTGACACATCTATGGTCATGAAGGTGGAACTCTTAAAGTCTCCAAATGAAAAATAAGTCACACTAACACATCTTACACATCAAAAACTGGGTTTACTCCCCTTTTTTGTCATAAGCAAAAAGCTTGGGGTGTGAAAAACTTAGCTTGAAGTACAAGGTACTCCCCCTTAGAGAAGGTCTAAGTTTAAAAGAAAATGAAACGATGTAAGAATCAGAGTTAGGCGAAATAAATAGAAGAGTTAATGCAAGGGATGAACGTTTACCACCGGTCAAGTGAGTAAATAGAAGGGTCAGTTACCAAGAACTTAACCTCGAGAAACTGTAGGAGCATTAACTTGCAGAGAGAAAGTGAAGCCTATATAAAGCGTTGGAGAGAAAGGTAAGCTTCACACCTCGAATAATTTTCAGTAAAAAGAATGGAATCATACAACGTAGCACTAGAAGAGCTGAGGAAGAAGGCCTTTGAAGAGGACTTGTTCCTGAACATCAGGCATCCAGAGGGTGCAACCACCATCGCGGAGCTGACACGGACACTGCTGGAAGAGGACCTGCGTCCAGAGTTGGAGAGAGACCTGAAGGAATTTCTTGCCTTCGTGGAGGAGGTGCAAGAACTCAGCCGGCTTGAACTCAAGCTGCTGGAAGAAAGAGTGTTTGGAAGAGAAGCTCAGGACTTCAGAAGAGATTCTGGAGAGGGATGAGCTAAATGTTAGGCTCAACATCATCCAGCATGGACTGGATCGTCTGGAGAAGGATAGGTCAGAGCAGCGCCAGGAGTGCAGAAGAATGAGGAGAGATCCTCCATTCTAGATTATATGATGTAAAGAAATATGATGTAAACACAAAACAAGTTATGAATAAAACGAGTTTAGCAAGCATATGTGACACAAAGATATATATATATATATATATATGCATATAGAATCACAAACGAACAAATTAAAATAAGTAAATAAAAAAGAAACAGAGTTTAACAAAAGGAAAACAAGGTTAACGAAAGAAGAAAAAGAAGAGATCCTAAAACTAAGGTTTGTCAGAGCGTCGCAGAAGTTCCATCATCATTTGCTTCATCTCAATCAGCATGGATTCATGAGTGTCAAGACGTTGTTCCATGATGTCGAGTCTGGATGAGCTTGTCTGAGTAGAGCGGGAAGGAACATTCTGAGCAGCTTGAGGATCTGGAATGGAAGCAGAAGCAGCAGGAGTAAACATAACTGGTGCAAGTCGCTCAGCCTCAGCCTCAGCTTCAAGACGCTCTGCCTCAAGTCTGGCTTGTTCAGCCTGAGCTGCTGCTTGACGTGCAGCTTCTTCTGCTTGTTCTTTCTTTCTCTTGGCTTCTTCAATAGCTTCAAGAAGCTTATTTCGCTGTTCTAGTTCATGAAGAGCCACCCTTCTAGCAACCTTTGCTTTGCAGCCTCAATGCTCTGACTGCCCTCTACATGCAGGAGCTGCATCATAAGCGGAACTTGAGCCACTAGCCAAGTGCTCAGATTGTTCCACTCATCAGCCACATTTTCAGCATTCTCACTGAGATCAGTCTGACGTGCACATTGCGGAGCCTCAAGGAGGCTTCATGATAGAAGATATTGATGCACTCAGAGAGAGATGTGGGTTGAAGGTGAGTATAGGGAATTATGGAGAGGTTGGGTTCAGGAGAGGCTGGGTGATTGCTGCTATGGGCTTCAGAGGCACCTTGTGGAGAACCATGTTAATCATGGGAGCATTGGGTTCAGAGGTTCCACGGTGAGGGTCTGAAGTTTCAACCAGAGGGTGAGGTGATCTAACCGAGGATTGGTTAGACACTGATTGTTCGGGTTCAGGGTCTGGTTGAATAGGCTCATGTTGGTCAGGGACAGGGTGAGCTTGTTGAACTAAGGGGTCTGCCTCTTGGATAGGATTGGCCAAGATAGGTTCATCTGGGTCAACTAGACGTTCAGGTCTAGGGCCAGGATATCTCCTAGGGCTTGGACAGGTAAGGTAATACTCTTCCAAGGCAGACACCTTCTCTTTTCTAACCTCCATGAATTTTCTAATTGATTCAGAGTTATTGGAGGGAGAAGAATCAACAACATTGATTGGAAAGGATACAGGTGTAAAGGCTGTTGAAGAGTCTGTATCCGTGGTTCTAGCAGCAGGACGTGCTGATGCTCTGGGAGCAGAGTGATCAGACGTTCTGGGTTGTGGTTCTGTTTGGTTGGGCTCGGGTTGGTCATGGATGATTGGTTCAGAAGATAATGGGTCGTACGGAATGGTAAGGAGAGAGGTTGGATCTTCTGACCTAGAGGTTGGGTTCTGAAGGCAGATTCCAGAGAGGTGCTTCAGTAGGAGAAGGTTGAAAGAAGGAGGATCCGTGGGGAATGTGGTGGAGAGGTGGTTTTGTGCGGCTGGTTGGGATTCAGGAATAGGAGTGAGGGGATTTGAGGAGTGTTGAAGCAAGGCAGAAATAGGAAGTGCATCAAATAAATTCAAATCATCATCAGAAGCAAGTGCAGGCTTACTTGAATGTGCTGATGATCGAGTCACTCTGGCAGGAGCTTCAGTCCTTCTGACCATTGTAGCAGCTGGTTCCACCCGAGTAGGCTTCACCACGATTCTGACCTTCTTCTGCTTCTTCTTAGGAGGACTATCCTCACTATCATCACCATCATCATCATCAGACTTTCTCTTTGTCTTCTTGACCAGAGGGACATCAGAGTCCTCAGAAGATTCGTCCAGAACCATCTTCCTCTGAGCTTTCTTCTTGGGAGGAGAAGGAAACTCTGGGGCTGGTGGCAGTCTGCTGACGAAATCATCAAGGTCAATTTCGAATCCTTGAGCCCTTAGATCTTCAACATAGCATCTGATGGCGTCAGGATTGTCGGCTTGAGTCCACAGAGGGTATTCATTCAGAGGCATTCTTCTTCCTCTGATCTCAGAAGATGTGTCTTCATGAGCAGGAGCAATCTTCTTCTGGACCAACCCATCTTCTTCAGAGAATTTGCAGTGAAGACATCACTGACAATTGTGCTCAAATCCTCTGTGCAACCAGCATTGATCAAATCTTGCACCAAGTTGCTTTCAATTAGAAAGTCTGAGAGCAGCCTCCCAAAAGGGATATATTTGATTGCAGACTTGATGGAGGCGGTGGTGCGAGACTTCCGGATGCATTCCTTCAAGTAAGAGAACAGGAAGTAGGGAAGGCAGATCTTCTCCTGATTTTGGATGAAAAATAACATCGCCTTCTGGTTGAAGTTGATGTAGTCTGGGGAACTGCCCTTCGGTCTCTGATTGATGCAGTTGAGCAGGATCTTGTGCCAAATCCTGAGTTTGGGGTGAAGATCCATCACTTTGTAACTCGTCTTGCCCGGTTTGAAGGTGGTGTACAGAGCCTGATTGACTATGTCCTTGGTGCTGGGTTTCAGCTTCGATTCCGTCAGTTGGAACCGATACCCATAAGCAGTTTCTGCACCTAGCAGATTCACGAATGACTTCTCCGTGATGATGATCTTCCTGCCAAGAATATGAGATACCACTAGAGTATCATCGCAGTCTGCGTGCTTCCAGAATTCCTTTACCAGTTTCTCATACACCGGTCCTCGAAGTCGATTGAAGTAGTTTCCCCAACCTTGAGCTTGGACTTCAGGACGAAGATCAAACCCATTTGCAGCCAAGTTGTCGAGGTTGAATCTCCATTCTGCCAGAACTTGGAGTTCCTCAGGAGGATAAACACAGTGAACGGCACAGCCCCGTTCTGCAATTGGAACAAACTGCTCTTGAGCTTGAACTTGTTCTTGTGCCGGGTTCTCAGAGCCCCTTTGACCCGTTGCCAAACCGACTACCATGTGAGGGAACTGAGGTGCATCTGCAGTAGATCTTCTGGTTTGTCTCACCATCTTGAAGAGGTTGAAGGTTTGAGGTAGAAGATGAAGTTTGAAAGATTAAGAGAGATCGAGAGAGAAATCAAGAAAGAGGCGGTTTTGAAAAGCAGAGAGTGCGAGAGTGAAAACCGGAAGTGAACGAGAACGTGTCTGTATAGTGGGTTTTATCAAATAACCGTTGTTGATTCAAAAAGCACTTTAAGATCAACGGTTGAAAATTAAAGATAGATAGTAACAGTAAAATACACAATCACACGCAGGAGATAAGCATATCAACACGCAATCATAACAGACTGTCACACGGGCACAAGGAATTATGCATCAGAAATTCTGATACACGTGTTGTTGTCTCAGCTTCAGAGTCAGTACCAGTGGGCACACACACTCTGATTGAGTTACCTTCTGGACTAGACATCTTCTGATCAAGAAGTATCATAGTCAGAGGTTCTGATCCATCTTCACTCTGGACAAAAGTCCATGTTTAGATTTTTCAGAATAAAATTAAATCTATCCTCTGCTAAGGGCTTTGTAAAGATATCTGCCCATTGATGGTCAGTATCAACAAACTTCAGAAGAAGTACGCCCTTCTGCACATAATCTCTAATGAAGTGATACTTTACCTCAATGTGCTTTGCCCTTGAATGCAAGATAGGATTCTTGCTCAACGAGATTGCAGCAGTGTTATCACAATAAATTGGGATATTGCTCTCAAGGATCTGATAATCCTCCAGCTGATGTTTCATCCAGAGCATCTGTGTGCTGCATATTGCTGCTGAGATATATTCTGCCTCTGCAGTTGATAGTGCAATGGTTGATTGCCTCTTGCTTGCCCATGAGACTAGATTGCTTCCCAGAAATTGACAATTTCCAGAAGTGCTTTTTCTCTCTGTTCTATCTCCAGCATAATCAGCATCACAATAACCTGAAAGCTTATACTCTGATGTTTTCTTATACATCAAGCCAAGGTTAGTGGTGCCTTTCAGATACCTTAGGATCCTCTTAACAGCAGTTAAGTGGGTTTCCCTTGGATCTGATTGGAAACGAGCACATAAGTGAACACTAAATAATATGTCTGGCCTAGATGCAGTTAAGTATAGAAGTGAACCTATCATTCCACGATAGAGCTTCTGACATACTTTACCACTTTTATCTTCTTTCTCCAAAATGCATGTAGGATGCATTGGAGTCTTAGCCACTGTAGATTCCAGCATATTGAACTTCTTCAGAAGTTCTTTAGTGTACTTGCTCTGATGGATATATGTTCCTTCTGGTGTTTGATCAACTTGTATTCCCAGAAAGTACTTTAATTCTCCCATCATACTCATCTCAAATTCAGCCTGCATCATCTCAGAAAATTCTTTGCATAGAGATTGATTAGCAGAACCAAATATAATATCATCAACATAAATTTGCACAATTAAGATATCATCTTTATAAGTCTAGCAAAAAAGAGTTGTATCTACTTTACCCCTTACAAACTCATTCTCCAGAAGGAATGAGCTAAGTCTCTCATACCATGCTCTGGGAGCTTGCTTCAGACCGTAGAGTGATTTCTTCAATTTGAACACATGGTCTGGTTTCTTTTCATCTTCAAAACCTGGGGGTTGATGAACATAGACTTCCTCTGAGATATAACCATTTAGGAAGGCACTCTTTACGTCCATCTGATGTAGAACTATGTTGTGATTTACTGAGAAGGAGATCAACAGTCTGATTGCCTCCAGTCTTGCTACCGGAGCAAATGTTTCAGTGTAGTCTATTCCTTCCTGCTGGCTATAGCCTTGAGCAACTAGCCTTGCCTTGTTTCTGACTACATCTCCTTTCTCATTTAGCTTGTTTCTGAATACCCATTTCGTTCCAATAACATGGACATTCTCAGGCTTCTTCACTAAGCTCCAAACATCGTTCTTGGAAAATTGATTCAATTCTTCTTCCATGGCCAGAATCCACTCCTTGTCCTGAAGAGCTTCATCTATGGATTTGGGTTCAATTAAGGACACCAATCCTTTCAGACTCAGCAAGATCTCTTCAGAGGGTCTGAAGGCAGATCTGGTTCTGACTGGTTCATCTTTGTTGCCCAGAATCAATTCCTTAGGGTGAGCTGCAGTGATTCTGCTCTTCTTCAGAGTTTATGAGTTAGAGGGACCAGCTTCTTCCTCTTGTTCATCTTCCTCTGGCTTAACTTCCTCTGGAGCTTTGCCTTTGTCAGAAACATTAATGCTTAAATCTGCAAACTTTTCAACTAGCTTTGACTGGTCAGAGTCAAGCTTATCGTCAAATCTAACATGAATAGATTCTTCAAAATATCAACAGAGGGGTTCTTATCAAAAACCATTGATTCCTTGACCAAATCTTACTCTACTGAAACCTCCAAGATCAACTTCACCTTCAGGTTCAAGTTTTGGATCTTGGGACATATGCCTTTCTCCCGTCATGTGTTGCCTGCATCCACTGTCCAGGTTCCATGGTTGGAGTTTCGATGGACCTATTGAAGATATCTGCAACATATATAATCTTATCCCTAGGTACCCACTTTCTGGGTCCTCTTTTGTTAGTTACCCCAGAGGTTCTGATCACCTTGGGTGTCTCAACATAATATTTTAAAGGAATATTTGCATGATATTTAGTCATAGAGAAAGATCCCTTTTTAAGAGGGTTTTTAGCAATTTTAGCAGGTACAGGATCAGGCAATATGGTACCAGAGGGAACAAAGCATTCATACAAGGATTTAGCTTTAGACACAGAAGGCTCATTTCTAATTGGTTTAGAATAGCCAATGCCATGCATTCCATTTCTGCTTACGCCATAGATCATTGAAGCCATTAAGCTTCTATCCACGCTTTTAGCTAGGAATCTTTGAAAGGACTTTTCATACTTAGATTCATTTCTACAATCAGAGGCATCACAGGCAACAATTTCTTCTAACTTAGCAATCTGGTTCTTAAGCACAGAGTTAGAATTTACCAAAGCATGATTTTCATTTTTCAAATAAGAAATAATTTTCTCATGTTCAGAAGGAGTCTTGGAGACAGCAGATAAGTTCTTTTTCAACTTTTTATGCTTAGACAATAAAGAGTTATACTTATCCATGATATCAGACAAAGCATGTTTCAGTTCAGAGGTAGAGAAAGAAGCAAATACCTCATTTTCATCGTCTGAGTTAGGATCTCCTTCTGATTCTGAGTCAGAGTCAACAGCTTCCTTTGACTCTGCTTCCTTGTCTTTGACAATTGCCATGAGTCCTTGGACTTCACCATCAGAGTCAACATCCTCTGACTCTGATTCATCAAATGTCACCATCAGACTCTTCTTCGTCTTGAAGTGCTTCTTTGGCTTCTTGTCTTTCTTCAACTTTGGACAATCACTTTTGTAGTGCCCAGATTCTTTGCACTCAAAACATGTGACTTCCTTGATTGAAGACTTCTTCTGGCCTGAGGACTCATACTTTCCTTTTGCCTTTCCAGAGCCTTTGAACTTGCTCTGCCTGTGCTTCCAGATGCGGTTGAGTCTCTTGGAGATCAGAGTCAGCTCATCTTCATCAGAATCTTCTGATGCTTCTTCAGATTCTTCTTCTTCAGCTTGAAGAGCCTTTGACTTCTCAACCTTAGCCTTTTCAGATTTGGATTTCAAGGCTATGGATTTTTTCCTCAGATCTTGCATCTCTGAGCGTTTCAGCTCATGGCATTTCAAAATGCTGATGAGTTCTTCTAAACTCATATTCTCAACGTCTCTCGTGAGCTCTATTGAAGTCACCAAAGGCATCCAACTTTCAGGAAGACACCTGATGACCCTTATGACATGATCTTTTGTTGTGTAGCTCTTGTTGAGAGGTCGTATGCCAGCTACAAGCAATTGAAATCTGGAGAACATTTCTTCAATGGACTCATTTGGCTCCATGATGAAGGATTCATACTTTTGGATCAAAGACAATGCCTTTGATTCTTTGACTTTCTTGTTTCCTTCATGAGACATCTTCAGAGATTCAAAAATGCCTTTAGCAAACTCACGATCTGTAATCTTCTGGTACTCTTCATAGGAAATAGCACTTAGAAGAATTGCTCTTGCTTTGTGATGTTGTGAGTACAGCTTCTTTTGATCTGCAGTCATCTCTGACCTTGGGATCTTCTTGCCATCTGCATCAACTGGACGCTCATAGCCATCCACAATAATATCCCAGAGATCTGCATCGAAACCCAGAAAGAAACTTTCTAGTCTATCTTTCCAATATTCGAACCTTTGACCATCGAACATAGGAGGCTTTGCGTTGTAACCATCTCTTTGAGTTTCACTGGTGGTGGCAGCCATTGTTTTTCACACCGGCCCGGATCACTGAACACTGTTAGGTGTGGTAATCAGAACTTGCGCTCTGATACCAATTGAAGGTATGAAAAACGGTAGAAAGGGGGGGGTTTGAATAACGTTTTCAGAACAAAACTTCCACCTTAAAGATTTAGACAAATCTTTCGAGAACTTTAGTGCTAAAGATAAGAGATAGAAAAGCACACAAGGATTTTATCCTGGTTCACTTGATAAATCACTCAAGCTACTCCAGTCCACCCGTTAAGGTGATTTCTTCCTTCTTAGAATGAAGGCAATCCACTAATCAGGTAAGAGTTACAACTGCACTTGAAACCTACAAGTGACTAACAATTACACTGACTTAGCTCACACTAAGATTCACTCTCTTAGTCTTCTCTAGGATCCGATCAACCTTGATCTCCTGAAGGAATCACCACTAAGATTCACTCTCTTAGTCTTCTCTAGGATCCGATCAACCTTGATCTCCTAAAGGAACTAAACAAACTGTTTATCAAAGAATTGTTTACAAGAGATTTGCTTCTAAAAAGCTAATTGTAAACTCAATGAATTTCAGATGAAAGAAAGCTTAGAATATTTTGAATATGTCTTGCGCGTGTGTATATTTCTTCTTAGTTTCTTAGCCACTTCTTTCAATCTTCAGCCTCTATATATACTCCAAGGATTAGGGTTGAGCGTTGCATGGGAAATGCTACCGTTGGAGGGCAGTTCTGGAAAATCCAGCTTCTGCTGTGGCTGAGAACGTTAGGTAGGTCGTCAGGAAGGTACACTTGCTTTTGTACTTGGATAGCGACTTGACCTTTTAACCTAGGAGACTTCTGATCAGGGGAATACTTCATATTGGAACTTGTGAAGCCGGTTGATCAGAGTCAGAGGGAAAGCACAGATCCTCTGACCATTGTATCTTCTGATTCTGAACTCAGAGGGAAGAACATGGCCTTCAGAGTTTCTTGCTTCTGGACTTCAGAGTTTCCACTATTCAGCTTCTGGATCTTCAGAGTCTTCTACACCATCAGAACATCTGAACCTTCAGTGTTTCTTGGTTATCAGAACTTCTGGATCTTCAGAGCTTCTAGCGACTGAGTCCACATCAGAGTTTGTATAGCTTCAGAACTTCTGAAGCTTTTCCACTGTTCATACTGAACATGGTGAATGCGAAAGCGTTGCTTGGGTTACCCTTTATACACAGTGCTTCTGATTTGTGTGAGATTGAGTTGAGGTCAGAGCCTGTAAATAGCACACTCAGAAAAACACGTTAGAGTACCACAATTGTTCATATCAAAAGGTTAACTTGTAATCATCAAAACATAGAGTTGTACTACTAGATCAAAACTTGATCTTACAGCTTGTTTTTAATGCTTACCGGCATTAAAAATGCACTTTATGCACTTTATGATATTGACCTCGGATGCAGAAACTTCCTTCTGAAGAAAGATTGGAAACATCAAGAGAAATGGGTGAACGCGTGTGGAATCTTCGTTTGAAGCTCCGAATAGAAAAAGTCTTCATCGTCCGTAGATTTTAGGGTTTCTGAACTATCAGGGATTCCGTTTCGGCAAACTTCCGAGAATTGGAATTTGACGTTCGTACATTCCAGGGTTTCGCCTCGAAATACTTGTTTATAGACGAATAAGAGAAATTCTAACATTTCTCTGAAGATTTTTGGAATTAGTTTCCATCGCGTCCTAAAGTGTAAATTAGCTATTTACTAGTGTCTTTGACCTAGGCTTAGGCGAATATTAGTCGTGCTATAACTCTTATCGGTTTTGATACAATCCTTGAACTTTTCCTGAACCTTCTCCTTCATAAATTCATTTCATCCAATAAACTCTTGTTCAGGTTTCCCTTCACGATACATCGAACTTATTCGTTAATAAGGAATTTCACTAGTATATTCTAAGCTTAAAATCTTGGGTCTCACAAGTTTTGATTTGATGGTTGTTGCAATCTATTACTTCAGCCCATGCTAACCCTAGTGCCTATGTTGCTGCTGTTGAAGCATAAAAAAGGATGAAGACCTACAACAAGAAGACCACCGAAGCTAATTGAGAGAGATAAAGGGTTTTAGGGTTGTTCGTTGTTCTTTGTCCTTGTTTACTTGTGAACAAACTTTGCTCACTGATTCTATAAAGCAAAGTTGTGTTATGTGTTCTTTGATTCTAAAACTCTGATTGTTTATTGTTTGTTACCAATCACTGTGGCAGTGATTGAGAGAAAGTGAGAGCTAGGGGCTCTCATACTTAGGTTGAGATACTAAGTAGAAATACATTGGGTAGTTTAGGAAGTGAACTATGAACTGTGGTGTTCATGAGTGTCTGTCATTCCTGAATCTTGAGATAGTGGATTTCCTTTCTTTGGGTGCGAACCCTCCAGACATAGGTGAAGTTTCACCAAACTGGGTTACCTATCCTCTGTGTTCTTCTTTATTATTTTGCTGGTTTTGTTACTGTTAGTCAGTTTTCGAACCCTTTGTCCCAGGATCGCGTAGAACATTTGTCCTGTGTGAGAACCAGAATTACAATTGGTATCAGAGCAGGCACCCTATTTTGTTTGGGTGAGCTCCAAGGAATATATTATGTTCTCAAGGACAACATTATGGATGGAAGAAGATCAATCTATATGCCACCAATTTTGGATGGTACAAATATGTTCAGGCTAATCAACACATGTACTGTGGCTAAGGAAGCATGGGAGATTCTCAAGACTGCCCATGAAGGAACATCAAGAGTTCGTATGTCAAAGCTTCAGCTTCTTACAACTCAGTTTGAAACTATGAAGACGAATGAGGATAAATCCATATATGAGTTCCACATGCCTATAAAGGATCTAGCCAACTCTTCTTTTGCCCTAGGGGAACCCATGTCTGAAGAAAAGTTAGCAAGAAAGATTCTCAGGTCTCTCCCCAAGAGGTTTGACATGAAGGTAACTACCATTGAAGAAGCCCAAGACATTAGTAACATCAAGGTTGATGAACTCATTGGTTCCTTGCAAACCTTTGAGATGTCTCTTAATGGTAGGTCTGAGTAGAAGGCGTAGTGTATAACTTTTGTATCCAAGACTGAAGAAGATGAAGATCAAAGGGAGGAGGATACTGATGCAAGTATTACAGAGGCTATATCATTTCTTGACAAAGCGTTGAAGAGTTTAGGCAGAACGTCAAATACAAATGTCCTGGACAATGTGAAGAATACTAAATTTCAACTGAAGGGCAAACATGAGAATGATACAACCAAGGCTATTCATGTAAAGGCTCTCATTGGAAAGTACTATTCTGATACTGAGTCAAGTGATGGTGATGAGGTTATCTCAAATGAAGAACTAATTGAAGCCTACAAATTGTTACTGGCTAAGTGGAAGGAATCATGTATGTGTGGTGATAAAATGAGAAAAGAAGTCAAGGATTTGGTTGCTGAGAAGGAGCAACTTCAGAGTAATAACTCCAGCTTGCAAGAAGAAGTAAAGACCATCAGCAAGTTGCGTGAGGAGAATGAGAAACTTCATATCACAAATGCAGGAGGAGGTAACATTACTGAACTCAAAGCTTGAAGGTATGAAAAAGTCTATTTGTATGATGAATAATAGTACTAATGTGTTAGAGGAGATTCTGGAAGTTGGGAAAACAGTTGGAGATATGGAAGGGATAGGATTCAGCTACCACAATGCAAATAAGTCTGTTTCATCTGAAAAGAAAACTAAGCAACCAATGTCAGACCCAATGTTGCATCATTCTGTACGACATGAGTACCCTCAGTTCAGAAAATCCAAGAAATCTACTTGGAGATGTCATCACTGTGGAAAACTTGGTCATATAAGGCCCTACTGTTAGAAGCTATATGGATATCCTCAGTCTCATGATGAACCAAGGACTAATCCACAGGTAGCTCCACCAAGGAAAGAGTGGAAACCTAAAGAAGGAGTTAGAGTCAAGTTCTTCAGCGAGGAAGAGATGTCTCCACAACCATCTAGGGTGAATAGATCATATTCAAAGGATGTTGCTCTTCTTAAACCTCAGAGTTCTAGTGTAGATGTTATGAAGGAGTGGAGGAAGAAATTTGTTGATGCAAGTTCTCTTGAAGTCTCAAATGCACCAGCAATTGTTCATGCAAGCATAGGTGAATCTATAAGTGCAGATCCTAATGCTATTGTGCCTAATGTGATTCATAAGATATCAGTTGAATCTGTTTCTGTTCCCAATGTTGAACCCCATGTTGAGACATTAGTTGAGACTACTTCAGATGTGAATATGGGACCCTCTGCTGGAAATCCAAACCCCATTGTTGACACATCTGAACTTGATTTCCAAATCCAACAATCTACCTTGGGTTCCGAACCATCTACCAGTTGTAAGAAGTCAGTTATGGAAAATGTTCATGAATTGTTGTCATTCTAGTGATGGTTTGTTTATGGTGAGCACCCTTTGCCAAATTTGTGTTAAAAAGGGGGAGTAGTATTTGGTGATTTTGAAGACTATGTTGCTATTCTGAAGACTATGTTCCTTGTTTCTGCTAGTATTAGCTTTGGTCTGTAATAAATTGAAGACTCTTTCAAGATAATGCAAGTAACTGGTTGTCTAGTACTCCAAGCTGCTACTGTTTTATATTCAAGTTGGTACTGGTTTAGTGGTTTGCATTTGTTGGTTAGTTAGTGTGTTTTTGCTGCTATTTTCTTTGTTCCAACTATGCCTTTAGGAGTTTACTTGTTGTTGGTATGGATGCATCATTTGAGGGGGAGTTCTGCTACTACGGGGAAGCTTTGGTTCTCTATGTTTACCCTCTCTGATCTGTGAGTTGTTTTAGACAAAATTTGACAAAGGGGGAGATTGTTGTTACATGTTGTCTTGCATTTGGTCAAAACAACCGATTGTCGAAGTAGATGTCGTGGCATCTGATGCCGGGACATCTTATTCTGCGAAGCTAGGGCATCAGTCCTCAGCTTAAGTTTTAGTTGTGGGCCCTTGAAGATCTTATGAAGATATGTTTTTATAAGTTACTTGAGGTTCAAGTAGCTGTACCAGAAGGGTTTTAATTGTGGGTTGTTATTTGTTGAAACAATCTTTGATAAAAGATTTGTTTCTATCTTTACTTGGAAAAAACGCAACAAGATCTTTGGAGATTCAGTTTTGATTTGATGGTTGTTGCAATCTGTTACTTCAGCCCATGCTAACCCTAGTGCCTATGTTGTAGCTGCTGAAGCATATAAAAGGATGAAGACCTAAAACAAGAAGACCATCGAAGCTAATTGAGAGAGATAAAGGGTTTTAGGGTTGTTCGTTGTTCTTTGTCCTTGTTTACTTGTGAACAAACTTTGCTCACTGATTCTATAAAGCAAAGTTGTGTTATGTGTTCTTTGATTCTAAAACTCTGATTGTTGATTGTTTGTTACTAATCACTGTGGCAGCTATTGAGAGAAAGTGAGAGCTAGGGGCTCTCATACTTAGGTTGAGATACTAAGTAGAAATACACTGGGTAGATTAGGAAGTGAACTATGAACTGTGGTGTTCATGAGTGTCTGTAATTCCTGAATCTTGAGATAGTGGATTTCCTTTCTTTGGGTGCAAACCCTCCAGACGTAGGTGAAGTTTCACCGAACTGGGTTACCAATCCTCTGTGTTCTTCTTTATTATTTTGCTGGTTTTTTTACTGTTAGTCAGTTGTCGAACCGGTTGTCCCAACATCGCGTAGAATATTTGTCCTGTGCGAGAACCAGAATTACATCATCCTTTTTCCTTGAGACAATCCTGCTCTTCTTCTGGAAAGTCTTCTGATCTTTTGTTGACATCTTTTCTTTTAATCAACTTTCTAATGTTTGTTGTCTTGTCTTCTTTTCTGCTTTGCTCAGAATCTTCCCGTTGAAGAATCGTATCTCTTGTTGTAGCAGTTTCTTCTGTTGAGACGATATTCAACTTTCTTCTTGATCTTCCTTATCATCATTGAGTCAGACGGTCTTTGCAAGATATAACTTTGCAGATATAACTTTTTCTCTTTGTAATTGGACCTTCTGATTAGAGCAGGTGACTAATTACTTAGACTATCCTTGTTTGTCCCGAATTCCAATGCATATGAAATTCCAGATGAAACAAGTAGATCATAAGTTCTTAGTTCTTTTGACTATGATTGTTTGTCCTAAAGTTCAACTCATATCAAGTTCCAAGACGTAACAAGTAAATCGCATTTCAGTAGCTCTTGAAAAGTAAACAACAAGGATTCTATAATTATTTCATAATTGCTTAGTTTGTGTAAATTCGTAATTATTTCATAATTGCTTAGTTTTTAGAACTATGAATTGATTTTCTCTTAGTTAATTAATTCTTGCGAAGTAGGGAATCAATAAGAAGGAACTATTATGTTGAACCAATGATTGAGTTGTGATATACTAAACCAAAGGGATTTGTCCGTTTGAATCTACTCTGTTAATCTGCTTTTAATTCTATGCTTACTGCAGGAAAATCACAACCCTTTCGTGTGCGTGCGGCTTAAGTGTTGAAGCTTTGCTTGAGTGGTAATCCTTGGGAAACGACCTAGGAGTCATTTCCTAGTACTACAGTTTTGTTTTCTTAAATAATTATTTGCATCGGTTACGACCTCGATCAAATTGCCTGATGCAAATAATTATTTAAGAAAATAAAACTGTAGTAATGGGAAGTGACTCCTAGGTCGTTTCCCAAGGATTATTGGTTGCGGTAGCATTAAATTAAAAGCAGACTAACATAGTGGATTCAAACGAA
Source organism: Lotus japonicus (assembly GCF_012489685.1). Classification (NCBI taxonomy): domain Eukaryota; kingdom Viridiplantae; phylum Streptophyta; class Magnoliopsida; order Fabales; family Fabaceae; genus Lotus; species Lotus japonicus. The sequence goes on along the minus strand of NC_080042.1, from coordinate 18,454,502 downwards.
CAAATCCCTTTGGTTCAGTATACCGCAACTCAATGTGGTTCAACATAATAGTTCCTTCTTATTGATTCTCTAATTCATGATAATTAATTAACTAAGCGAAAATCAATTCACAGTTCTAAAAACTAAGCGTTTATGAAACACTTACGAATTTACACAAACTAAGCGATCATACATCAACACTTATTTCTAAAACGACAGAATTAAGCAAACCATAGATTCAGAAATAGAGACGAAGAAAATTAATAACGAAAGAATTTTTCATTAAAATCAATACCTCAAGAGTGCGATATACTTCCAAAGAGATTTAATCCAGGAAGTTAGCATTTCATGGACGGAATAACAAAAGCAGTGAAAGTAATATAGAATATAGGGAATAGAAGGGAAAACCCTAACAGAGCCCTAATGATAAACTGAAATTCAAAATTATATTGCAAAGCAAAAGTTGTCTCAAGTTGTTTCAGCACAAATCTTTTTATAGGGCTGGAATTATATTCTAAATAAAAATCAAATCCTAAAGATAAAATCCGAAAATAAAAAACGAAAATAAATCCTGAGAATATAATCTCGAAAATAAAATTTTAAAATATAATAAAAAATACAATCTTCAATTCGACACAAATAAAATCTTCATTCCGCAATGCCCAAAACGCCTTTGATGCAAAATATGACCTGAAAATAGTAATATACCTAATTAGACTAAATAATAAAAACTCATGCCAAACAAAGTGAATTAAGCACAAAGAATCATCAATAATGGAAAATTAAGATTATCAATAGTGGGTAAAATATTGTTCATCAGTATCAACGCATTATTATACCATTAACTTGTTTTAGTTTTTTATTAAAAAAAAAAAAAACTTGTTTTAGTTTTATTTGAAGAGTATGTTTTTTTTTTAAAGGATTTGAAGAGTATGTTTACAATAGAAACAACTGTTTCATTTGTATGTATGCCTTGGATGAAAATTAAGAAGATGAATTTCAAATTAAGTGGACGATAAAATCTAGTTTAATTGGTTTTTTGTTAGTCAAATCTAGTTTTGGTCAAAATCTTGTCCTATAGTTTTATTGGTTAATTAAGTTTTTATCTCTTGAAAATTACCAAAATTTAGTTTTATTTTCTTGACGAAGAGTAAATCCAGCTTTTCCAGTATTTCTTATGTGAGCACAAACTCAGCAAGGAGTTGTAACAAAAAAAAAAAAAAAAAACTCAGCAAGGAGTAATTCTTAGGTGACATATATACAGGTTGGCCTGCTCATAGCAGCCACAAACAAGACGGGTTAGACTGGCCCGGCAAAAAGAGTGGGCTAGAAATACTGTCTCGCCCCACCAAAGGACGCTGGCAGGCCATTATAAATGAAAAAAAAATCCAAACATCATTGGCACGAAAACTCTGGAATTATTGTTGCGTAATGGAAACATTAGATAGAAAGAGGCCAAATTGCCATCTTTTTAGGTGCAGCATATTTATTTCAACAGGAACAAGTTACTCTAAGAAACATTCATATCTTTTTGCAGCAATATGGATAATCTTCTAGGAAGATAAGCCAATACTATTCACAATAGAAAAAGGTAGAAACTAAAGCCCTGCAATATTAAATTTGTGAGTGGATTGAAAAGTCTAGAAACGATAACAATGTAACCACCGTTTTTACATGGATTCTATACCTAGCAAGATTTGTCAAGTATTTATTGGTTATATGATGTATTTATGGACTTTAAAATATTTGTAATTAAACCAGTTAGCCTTTATTACAACTCATCCCAAAGTTGGTACATTTGCGCAACCGCTCCCACAGCTATTTCAGGTTCTAAACGTCAATTACCATGCATGGAATGTGAAATAAAAGAGGTGTAAACCAAATTAGGCATAAGATAACTACGGACTTTGTGTGTTTGTGTCATGACTCGTGAGTGAGAATGATCAACAGAACAAGTAAGAAAAGACAAGTGACTGAGAAAAGTGAGTGTGTGTGTGTGTGTGTGTTGGTATAGACACTGCTGGCTGCTGCAGCCAAGTTAGAATAGTGGGGAAAAAGAAATTTCCAGCCCAACAAACAAATGTTTCCAGACCAGCTGTGTGAAAAAATAACAACAAAGAACTCTGCAGGCCAGCCCATCCCAGCCGCATATCCCCAGCCCAACCCGCCTAAAACGTTGGCAGGGCAGGCTGAGCCCATATTGCCACCCTTAGGCGAGAACAAACCCAACATCTCTTATTTAGACACACATGCTAAAAAAATATTACAAGACAACAAAATATAAAATAAAAAAAAGAAACAGAGGTCACTTTAAATTCCTAGATGCTCGTAACATTGCTCACCACTTTATGCCTTTATCATCGCTGTCAATCCTCTTCGTTCCTTATGACTCCATCTGGAAAACTCTGCATCGTTGCAAGTACCGAAAAGGTGTAGATGGATGAGAATTTGTAGCAGTGAGAGCTCAAGGAGATCGAGCTTGGGTTTTGAGCCATAAATATTGCATTTGCAGCATCATAAGCCAAGATAGTCTCATGGGAGATCGCGAATGCTCACGGATTTCAGCAACTCATTTCCCCCAAGTTCTTTGTCTCATACCTTTGTAGGTGCAACTTGCATTTTTCAGAATCTGATTTACCAGTCATGCAACCCTTTCTAGAGTTAGCTTGTGCAAGCCTCTTTAGTAGGCCTGCATAGACCAGCTCTAGAAAGGGAAGCATGAAGGGCAAATAAGACTCTAAAATTGCAAGTTGCAACTAAAAAGGTGTGTGATTGAGAACTTGGAGAAATGAATTGCTAAAATCCGTGAAACCAATTGTGGGCTGTGGCTATGGTTCAAAACATTTGGAACCGCTCATGAGGCTGCCTTGGCTTATGATGCTATATCTCATAAGCTTTATGGTTCAGAAACCAAGCTCACACTCTCAGAGCTCTCTCTGCAAATTCTCATCAAGCTCCACTGGCTATTGCAACAAATTTGTGTTTGCAGATGAAGCGGTGAGCAACGTAAAGAACGTAAAGGTTTGGCAGCCATGATAAGGTGGTGAGCAATCCTACAAGCTTATAGGAATAGAAAGTGACATATGTTTAACTTTTTTTAATCATTTATACTTTGGTGACTTGTAATTTGTTTAGTTGGTGTGCCTAAATTTGAAGTGTTGTGTTTGTGCTCACCCAATAATTACTCCTAGAGTATTCTAAGATATTATAACCACGCATGAAGACAATAATGTTGAAATAAAACCAAATTTTGTTTCCCTACAAACTGCTTGATACATGATAAAACATTCCTAGTTACATGTGCAGCAACTAAGGAGCATACGAAACACCATATATACTAATCTTTTATACAGAGTAGGAGTCATCATTGAGCTCTAGAGTGCATCTAAGAATGGTGCAGGTGCAAATAAAAAGCAGATCTACAACTATTTTTCTTAACAATTAAAGAGGAAACAATTTGTACCTTAAGATGAAAGGCCTTCTCCTCACCAAAGAACTCAACCTGTTGCAAACAAGATGCAGGAAGACATTAATAATCTACATAAATTTAAGCACAAATTCAAGTTAAGATTTATCTTTTAAACAAAAGGTGCCAACCCATTCAACTTTATTCACCTTATGCCATATGATGTGAAAGATATGACAAAGCAAAGGTGAGAAATTATAATAATGAAGTTGTGTGATCCTAAAGCTTGCTACAATATCCTCAACCCCTGGTAATCTTTTCTAGGAACACACCTCTGTTAATATTTAATTAGCATGTTTCGGAAGAATAACACATGATACATTCCAAATATTGCCCACCATCATCCTTATCATGACTTTAATATGTTTAACACATCAAATCCTGTAATAGTTATTTATTAAATGTTCTATAGTCTAGGTTTAGCAAATACCAAAGACAATAGAAATGCCCACATCAAAGTCACCAAAACATTTTCAGATACGTTTAATCTCATTTACAAGTTTAAATTATTAATGTGTAGAAAGTAGTTGAAGCACTTTTATTTCCATTTAAGAAACTTACAAGGCAAAGATAGCATCATCATTCAACTTACAATAAGCTTCAGTAATATAAAACTTGTCAAATAGTACTGCAACTAATATTCATAATATTATAAAGTTCAAACAAATCTCAAATTACCTATTCAGTGAACACTTTAATGATCATATAAAATTTGGCTCCTCCTTCATGGTGTTACCATTGCTATCTACGGATACTTTCATTTGACTAAAATCACCTGCAGAAGATTCAATTTCATTTTCCATAAACCTACTTGGAATGCAGGTACCTCTGCCAACAAATCCAAGACTGCTAGGACATGCTTGATCAAGTGAAGCACCAGATTTAACACCATAGGGAACTTATCTATCAGTAACAGGCAGAAGTTCAGGGATTGGTTTCGCAGCACCAAATGTGAAAGTTGAGTTTTGATGCTGCGGAATATTGCTATGGGTGGAGCCTATTGAACAAGAACCATAATTAATTATGGCATCACCACTAGTAAATTGAGATGTACTCAATGATTTATTTGATTTTTGTGACAATGAACCATAACCAATTATGGCATTCCTGCCAAAACTGCAACCCTGGTTGACAGTAGCAAGATTATTCACCACCTTCAAAGTGTCAGAAGCTTGAGAGTGAACTACCACACGAGATGGTTGAACATTGATTGATCGACTTTGATCCTGTATCAGAGGTGAGGGCTGTTGCGGGTGCTGCTGCTGTTGTTGGTGCCGCAATATATTCACCAGCATGTCATTATTCTGATCGCCCAACCTTCCAACGCTACTATTTGGTCCCACATAATTAATTGTATTAGATGATTGCGATGCAACATATCTTGAAGATGTGCCATCAAAAGTAACGATGGGCTGAGGGAAATTCTTGGCTATGTTGGAAGGGCATTTTTCAAGAGGCTGACCATGTGCCAAACCATGATGAACATGAGAATGTATTGGACCCTGTCTTGATGCTTCGAGAAGGGTAATCTGGCCCACCGTAGGTATTATGTTAGTTATGGGGTGACCTAAAAACTCAGCTTGAATGGCTGTAAGTGTTTCAGGGGGAACATGGCCAGAAGCAGCCAAAGCTTGTATGTCAAATCTTCCAGATGCACTCAACTTGGATTCTATAGTCCCAGGAACTGTATTTAGCATTCCAATCTGTTGCTGTGCCACTTCACTTAATCGCCTCAAATAAATTCTAAATTTCTGCCAATGGAAATTGCAGTTCAGAATGGAAATATTAGTTAAAAATACAAAACAAAGCTCATTTATCTATAATTTGGTGCCTCAGTTTGTAAAAACTATCAAAAAACATATAATATTCCAGATCCAATAACTAATTCTACTTTCTGGTTAGTTATTAGCAAAATTGATTTGGGTCTTAAATCCTACCACTTGACATTCATAAACTCACATGTATGGACATTTATCACAGAAAAATGGATAATATTCATTTGCATATATATTTTCCCTTCTTAGCTAATCAAGTAATTACATTTGCTTTCAGAAAGAGCAGAAAAAAGATACAAAACTGACAAGTTCTTTATGACACTTCTGCATATGCCATTCTTGGTCTCCCTTAATCTTAGTTTTTTTATTTTATTCCAGGGAATTCTCGTAACTATGTTTGTACATTCATAGCAAATTTAAAATTCCATTTTCAAGTCAAATCAACCATTGCATTAACTTTCAATAATGATTTCTCTGGCTGTTTTTTACATAATCCACTCAAGACAATCATCTCAGCTTGACACATCATCCAACACGTCTAACCTAAAATTTCATACCCAAAACAGTAAGAAATGATGGATGTAGCACAGTTAAACCTCTTCGGAAGTAGATTTAATAATGTTGTCTTAAATAAGATAAACACTGAGTTTTGAAAAAAAGAAACTAAAAACCTCTTTTATGACATGCGACCTCGTCAATCAATAGCCCTTCCTAACATGGAATAACAAAAGAGAGCATTGTACATTTGAGTTTCATTGATGCTAAAAAACCATTAATTTTTTTATAAAAAAATTTGAACTTGTAGACACCTCTTTGCCTCTACGAATTAGCCATAAACACTCATATCCTTGCTAAATCAACAATGTTAAGAAAGACTAATCATAAAAATAAACAGAAGGTAAATCGTGGGCCAATACATAACAAAACTTACATAAAAAATAGTATATATAAAATGAAAAGAAGAAAGATAGGGTAACTGGTGAGATCAGTTGCATATCCATTGATAGTAACTAAAAAACTGAAAATGGATCTCACGGAAAAAGGTAAAGAATCACTTCAACTTTTGGAATGAAAACAAACCTGCAAATGGCTTGCAACATTTTCCCTTGTTAAGTCAGGGTCATTCATCAACTCTAGAATTCTCTTTGGCACAGCCCCTGAAATACAAGTACAAGAAACAATTGATCTCCTAAATGGAAATTCATGCTTAAAAATAGTAAAAAAAAATATATATATATATATACGAGTTAGATTGTGCTTTTATGCTTATTGAAATCCAAAGTAGTCATAAAAGGCAAAATCAAAAGAAATGGAAAGAAAAAATAAGTGGAGAGTCATACTGTCAAGCCCAAGTTGAATCACAGCACTAACAAACTTTTCATGCAGATCTACTGACCACACTACACGGGGCTTCTTAGATGATGGGTCATCAATCTCCAATTCAATAGAAGAAGTATGTTTAGCATCACCAGAATTTGCATGTTCTTTATTTTCATTGTATATTTTCCTAACGACATGCTGCCATATATTCCTCAGTTCTTCCAGACGTACTGGCTTAATTAAATAATCACAAGCCCCATGTCTAATTCCCTTCATGACAGCACATGTTCTACCATCAACAGACATCACTGCAGCATCCATAAAAAAACCAACTTTCAATGTTAAGGATTACAAGTAAAGTAATACTATTAAAAAGAGAAACCGTGCTTACTAATAACAGGAAGATCCATCTCCAACCCAACATGTTCAAGAAGTTTATATCCATCCATGTCTGGCATGTGAACATCACTCAGTACCACATCAAAATCATCTTTCCTCTCTCGCAGAAGATTCAAAGCAACAGTGGCATCAGAGCATGCGGTAACTGGAAGACAAAATTACAATGAGAGTTAAGAAGAAATGATATTCAAATTTACAAGACTCGAAAACCAGCTGCCACCCATGTCATATACAAATAGAGTAAAGTGAAATTTGTTCAGCTTCTTACAAAATGACATGTAACAAAACCAAACCCTTTTTTCACATTCATTATGCAACATTGAACACATCAAATAAGAACACACACACATAAACCACAGTAGGTCGAGCCTTGAAGGCCAGAAAATTTGCAAGTCCTACATTCAAGCAAAAAAAGTATAAAAGGCACAAATCATATGGGTATAAGAATTGTTAATGCAAGAATATCATGCAAATCTTCCTAGGATTTCCTGCTTTCAATTAAAGGGAGAAAATGCTCAATTGTTGTTGACATTAGCACAATAGCCGTTCTCAAATCCATATCAAATTAGGTATACCCAAATAGGTGCCCCTGCAGAATTCACGTCTCTGCCGCAAGGCATAAATTTTAACAGGCACACAAAAATCTAAAATTTCCAAGTGCAACACCATGTGATCTATATAAACAACGACAAAAACAGTCACAAACAACACGAAGCATCAATTCAATCATAAAAATAAAACATGCAAAATTGACGAATTTCATCGAAGAAATCAAGAGAACAAAGTCAGTTGTCAAACTAACCGCGATAATTGCAACTAATAGACATTTTCTCAATAATCTTCAAGGTGGTGGTATCATCGTCGACGACGAGAACTCTGAGACCCACCGGGAACTCCGGGGCGGAAGTAACCTCATATGAGCCGCCGGAGCTGGTGCCGGAGTGCACTCGTTTCTGCAACGGTGTAGCCATGGTTGCTGTTGTGAGGCAACGACGTCGTTTCGAGAAACAGTGGAGAATTTGGAGTGGGGCACTGAGTATAACTGAAGAATTGAGGTGAAAGGGAGGTGGCGAAGATCTTTGTTGCTGTAAGAGGGGGGAACAACAGCTGGAGAAGTTTGGCTGAGCAGGGAGGGGGGACAAACACTTTTATATAGAGATAGATTTCTCAATATCTATCTCTATATATAAGCAAATAACTTGAAATATATTCATCAGTATTAATTAGTTATTAATATCTTTCAAAAAAAAATAATTAGTTATTAATTATTAATTTTATTACTCATTATTACTTTTGTACTTAACAAATTTAGTCAACCATTCAGGAAAATGTTCAATAATTTCATTATTATATTCATTATATTACTTATTTATATTAAAATTTTTAGTACATGTATATAAATGTAAAGTTGACTTGAACCAGCATTAATAATAATATTAATTGGTTATTAATTTTCATTTCATTTAATAATTATATTAACTAATATTAAGAAAAATTAACTTAATCTAATAAAAGTTATAATTATTTATAGTATCAATTCTTATTTATATTATAATTAATATAATATTTAAGTATGAATAAGTCAATAAAAAAAGTATGAATAATTACAGTTGACTTGAACTATACAGTAATCACAATATTAATTAGTTATTGAATGTGCGAAAAACACTAGAAAGGGGGGTTTGAATAGAGTTTTTAAACAAAAGTTTTCCCCTTTTTAAGTTTTGACAAACTTAAAGATAAGAACTAGGTGCTAAAGAATATGAAGTAGAGCACACAAGTATTTTATCCTGGTTCACTTGAGATAAAAGCTCAAGTTAATCCAGTCCACCCGTGAAGGTGATTTTTTCCTTCTTCTGATGAAGGCAATTCACTAAAATCAATGAATGTTACAAACTGCACTTGCAACCTGCAAAGTGACTAACAATAACACTAATTTTGTCATGAAGGTTCAGAGGCTCTGGAAGTTACATATTTGCCCTCCAACGGTAGCATTCCATGCAACGGAAACTACCTAATCCTTGGAGTATAAATAGAGGCTTAAGTTGGAAGAAGACGCTAAGAAACTTTGTGCAAGCTCAAGCAACCATTCAATATTCTCTTAGAAATCTTTCTTCAATCGTTCTTATTGTGTTTACCTTTTGTAAGACCCAAGTTTTTAAGCTTAGAATAAGTGGAAGAGATTTCCATTTACGATTAGGCTTGACGTATCGTGAAGGAAAAACCTGAACAAGAGTTTATCGAATGGAATAAACATATGAAGGAGAAAGTTCAGGAAAAGTCTAAGGATTGTATCCGAATCGATAAAAGGTATAGCACGATCGATTCGCTTAAACCTAGGACAAGAACCTTAGGAAAAGACTATGTTCCACCCTTGGAACACTGTAGGAATAAGTTCCAAAAATCTTCAGAGAAATGTTAGAATTTCTCTTAATCCTTATATGACCATCGTTTCGAGGCGAAACTATAGGATCTACGAACGTTCGATTCCAATCATCGGAAGTTGCCAAACTGAAACCCTGGTATTTCAAAACCCTAGAATCAACCGACAATGAAGACTTTTTCTATTCAGAGCTTCAAATGAAGATTTCACACGCGTACACCCATTTCTCTTGATGTTTCCCATCTTTCTTCAGAAGGAAGTTTTCTCTTCCGACATTCAATGCAAAAAGTAACTTATCGGGTAAAATAGTTTTACACCGACTTTGCATTAGTCACCTAAAATACAAGGAAACCTCTTTTGAGTTTTGGTATTATGTCGCCAAAACCTATCTTAGAATTCACGGAGAATGAAACTGGAAAAATCGGAATCACGAAACTTTCATTTTCCAGCGTTTTTCCAACCTCTATATATAGCATTAAACACAAGCCTAGAAAAAAAATCATACCGATATTTCTTTGAAGAATTAGAAGATTCGGCGGGGAGAATATCGTGTCTAAAATACGATGGAATCAGTAGGAAAGAATCGGAATCACTCTCATATTTTTATCTTAACTCTATGGCTAAATCCTCCGATATCTAAACAAATCTGTACAATTTACAAAATACTTCTCAAAATATCTTTACAAAATATCTTCTCAAAATATCTTTGATAAATAACTATTCATCCTTATCCTATCTTTGATAAATATCTATTCATCCTTATCCTATCTTTGATAAATATCTATTCATTCTATCCGGATCATATTTTGAGCATGACATTGCATTGGCATACCATGCATTTAACTATATTCGTTGATATATTTCTTATCGAGTTTTTCAAGATATAACTTATTGAATTGTTGAGATATTGAATATTGAATTGTTATTAGAAATCTGATAACATGTTATGTATATACCTTAGGTAGACGATACAGAACTTATATGTATATATACAACCTATATATATATATACCCTTTATTCATCACATGTTGCTTGTATTATCTATTATATTCCGTGTGTTGACCCTAGCGCCTTGGCTTTGTGTGTATGGTTGTGTTTTGGGCGGTCGGCCTGCTGCCAGACGTCCAACAGCTGATTCAAGATGGTTCGTCGTTCGGGAGGATCCTGAGCACAATGACTACTACTGAGCCTTCGACGTGGACCCAGACTTCATGCATGATCGGATGAGGGTCGATGTTAGGAGTGTATTATATGGGGATTGTTTTCACAGCTCTGATTGTCATTTCCCGTTTGGGGCTGACTTATCTTCTTGAAAACTGTATTCATAAAACTCATGGCTCTGACCATGGGATGCACTTATTCGCTGCGGGCACTATCTCCAATTACTTTATGATCATTATCTTTGGTTTGAGTCTTCATTATGTTAAGTCTTCTCTTTGAAAAGAAAACGAAAAAAATATTTACGCATTTTCCGCACTATTGATTTAAAGTCACTAAAGTGGCAC